>NC_059371.1:0-300000 GCF_019703515.2 Myxocyprinus asiaticus | reverse complement strand
TGTGCACTGTATGTTCATGTCTGGGAGATGGGTGGAACCTGTTCTAGAACAATTGGTGTTGCACAATTTGGTTCCGGTGCTAAACCGGGAGGCCATATAGCTATTTTTGTTTGTGTAGTGCTGGGAGGTGTAAATGGCCCCTTTAGACTGCCTTTGCACCCATCTCCCACATCCGTTGTCCTGGCCTGATGCAGGGGGATCAGAAACCTTTTGGCATCTGTCCCTCACAAAATTGCAACCTGAAATGGGAACAACCACAGAGAGAAAACAGTTAATGTTGAACCTTTAATTAATTTGCATTTAGACATGTGGTACTTTCTTTATTTTCCTCTGATGGTCAAAGCCAAACTGTTACAGACAGCTTTAGTCTCATACTGTATGGCTTGTGCCATCAGGGGGAAGATGCATTTTGCTTTACAAAAACATGTACCATTACAATGTCTAATGCAAATTTAGTTTCAGAGATCAAATTAGACTGGACATCTTTGGTGAGATCTGAATTACTGCTGATATTTTATTTCAGTTTGAAGTGTGTAGCACCTTAAGCTGTTCTTGCAGTTTCGCCTGCACAGTCTGCTGTTGTGAGCAATATAGGCTCCAGTTCTGCTGGGGAACTTTCTGAGTATTTTAATCACCCTTCCACTCATTAGCTCAAATGAGCTGATGCCCATAGCTTTTATTTATTTATTTATTTATTTATTTATTTATTTTATTGTTCTCAACACAGCTCTGTGGTCAAAGAATCAATTCACCTCTTTTGGTGATGTGTTGTCTGCTCAGCATTTTTTAAGGGTGCTATTCACATGTTTGATCATCTATGATCTATGATCTCTGTAGTCTGTCAGGGTTGTGAAATTTCTGCCTGATGTTTAGCATTTTACACACACATCTTTCATTGTCTACACAGTAGAATGGTTCCCCTGATCAGATTTAATTTGAATTGGTGCTTCTCAGCGAGAGATGATTTGTTCGTTATCACATGCCACTATCTTTACAGAATTGATGCACAGCAAAAAATGGCAAAAAACGACCGTATACCCTCCCTCTTGGCACTGATAAGCGAACCAATGAAATTCAATCGCAAGAATTCTTCAAGGCCTGTAAGGTTGTTCGGTTGGCAGTGTCATTACAAATATACATGGCCATGCTTAGCTATTAAAATATAATGCATATTATAATGTGATTATTATACAATTATATTATATTAAAAATAGTATAAATTAAAATAATTTTATTACTGGTCTCTGGAGGTTTTCTGGAATGAGATATTTGTCATCTCACTGCTCTTTTGAGAATACATGCCTTTTGATTTGGCCCTGTATCAGATGCAGGATCATGTGCATTGTATGCACAGGTCAGGCTGAAAGCCTTTGGACATGCTGCTGTAAACACCCAATGACTGCAGGCGCATATTTACATGGGTCATATTTCTGCTCAAGCTGCAGAGCTTTTGTGATTACAATATGAAATTGAATGCAATTTTCTCATTTTTTGACTTAAAATGTCACTAGGTGTATTCTCATGCGAATCTATTTGAATATGAAAAGGGGGCTGGGCAGAGGCAGAGGTGATGCAAGGCACAAAGAGTATTCTTGAATTTTAAAGGGTTAATGAAGTTCTTCCTTCTTTTTAAAGTTACTGAAGATTAATGCTAACTGTGAAAAACTACTGAGAGTTTGGTAATTGTGTAAAATTACTGATAGTCACATGGAATTTTGTACTCAGTATGGTTTAACTGCAGCTATATGGTAAATAGCACAGTGTGCCATATCAGAGACAAACATCTCCGACATAGTAACACATTTAGCTTGAAACTGATGAATAATTTCAAGAGAAACGTGATTACAGTTATTTCAGATTTACACAAGACGAAAAGTCTAGAATGCCCGAAGCATTTACAATTTCTAACCTGTGTTTCTTGTAACACTTACAGCAGAAACATTCAAGTGTTTTCAGAAATAAACTGCATTAGCCTATGTGTACATGCAGTATCACAAACAACTATCATCACGTGTTCTATGATAACAACAGCGTTTAGCAGAGTTGCAAATTTACATGGTACTCTTTACTGATTTATAAACTAGTGACAATTCTTTTGTTACTATTTTTTTTTTCCATCACATCACCCTGTTTTTCCCAGCCTTCCTTTTCATATGCAAATACATCAACATGTTTGTATCTCAATGGCTACTTTTTAGTTGTTTACAGTTGCTACCCGCTCATTCTTTTTAAATGTTGCGAGTTCGTTGCAGCAACGTAAATAAACAACAGCGATGGTGTTCATTGATTTTAGAATTAAAGTTCCAATTGCAATCCTCCCTTGAATACCAGAATAAAAATTTGGATGATGTTAACTCCAGTTTAAGTTTGATCTCTTGTCGCTTGGGCGAACAAAGTGATCATTAATTTGCAGAGCAAGAGATTTCGTTCCTCGTATACTGCCGCTACCACTTCCCTGATACACATGTGGTTTTGTCTAATATCTTTAGCCCCACCGGATTTTTTCGGTCTCCGGTCTAACAGTGGGTATTCCGACCTGTTATATATATGTGTCTAAATGGGGTGCATCTGTGCTTTCCTGAATGGATTTACCACAGCAGGTGGAGACAGGAAAGGAGAAGTTCAAACCTCATGTCCTGTGTGGAATGGAACTGAATTTCACGCTTCGAAAAACATCATTCGCCTGCTGGAGATCACAGAGGATTGTCACCACTTTGTAAACAAAAGGAAAGGGGAAAAAACCAAACTATTTGTTCGATGTCGGATTCCAATAGAATGGCCCCTTGAAGGTCTCTGCATTGTTCTGTCTTTTCTGAGTGCTGAACAAAAACACTTATCATTAATTTGCACTTTATAAATTGACTCCGTTATTACATTTATCTGACTCCAAGTTTTATATTAATCTGACTCCAATTTAAATTGACCTCTAATTTAGATAACAGCTCTAATTAGTTTCTGAATATTCTTTTAATTTGATCTTTTTAAGTTATTGATTACTCTGAATCATCTTAATTTCATTTGTCCTTTCGATCAATACTTGAATGTCACTTAGAGTCTCACGCCGGCTGTTATTTCAATAACGAGGATCTCACGTCACAAGATAGCCAGCTCAGTTCATAGTCAGAGGTTGTAGGGTAATCTAAATATCATCTGATTTGGCTGCTCTCATAATCAGATAATACCATCGCTTAGACACGTACACACAACCTGCTATGACGGATGATAAGCGATGACTGAAGTCTTACATGGATTCTTCTGTCATTAAGCTTCAGTAATGGTCTTATCCTGGTCTCATACTTGCGGTAACAAACAGTATCTTAACACAATCTACCGGTCACAAATGATTTCGGAAGAATTCAGAATAAATCAAATGATAACAATTTATTTGCCAGGTAGGATTTAAAACATATGTTACAAAATCAATCAAAGCCAATTTCACACATGATCAGAATAAACATACATTTCTAAAAATGAAAGACAAGTCAAAGTAACATACCTGGCAATAGAAAGTGACACGCGACGATAAGCGTGGGATATCTGACTACAGATTCCTGGTAGAGAAAACTACACACAGCAATTGTGTGGGATATCTGAGTACAGATTCCCCGAGCTCTTGGCCAAACTTCCTTAAATATTCAGACCTTATTAACATAGAGGAGATCATTTAAATTGTAGGTCAAGGAGGGGGATAGACCTCCAGAATTATGCAGTATTTAGCAAAGAACTTATAACTTTGTCACCATTAGTTTTACCAACATGGGAAAGAGACCATTATACCAGTCGCACAGAGACCTCTTAAACGATATCAAACACATACAGTTGCATTCTTTGTTTTCATGGTATTTGTTATATTTTTACATATAAATCTTGTGTCTTTGCATTGGTCCTGAACTGTTGAAGGGGAGAAGGGGGAAAGAGAAGAGGGGGGAACAAGGCGATTTGCAATTGATCACACGTGGTGATATTCAGCTGTAGATTTCAGCTTTATGAGAGAGTTCTATGATGTTGATTCTCGAAGAGTTCTTTGACTTATACCGGAAATGGCACCTTTTGGGTGTAGACATCCTGGTGCCAGCCTTACACCGATTAAGTAAAGTTATGACATCTCTTATATATATATATATAGAGAGAGAGAGAGAGAGAGAGAGGGAGAGAGAGAGATCAGGTGGGGTTTATCCAGTGGCCCAAACAGGGCATCCTGCCTCCTCCCCCACGTGACGCGTGACCTTACCAACGAGCTTACGTCATCCCTCTCATGAGCGCGTGTCACAGAGATGTAAGGAAGCGAACATTTGTAGTTAAAAAGTATATAAGTATTGTTTTGTTTCTAAAAATAATCAATCGTTTGGGTTCAGAAGAACTTTATTTGTCGACTGGAGACATGTGGATTATTTTGATGCACCCTAAATATGTATTTTGGACCATCAAAAATGGAGTACATTCACTTGCATTGTTTAAAGGAGGAGGCCTGAAATGAAATCCTAAAAATCTTAAATTCTGTTTTGATGAAGAAAGAAACTCAGATACATCTTGGATGGCCTGAGGGTGAGTAAATTATCAGCAAATTTTCATTTTTGGGTGAACTATTCCTTGAAGTATTTGGGCATTTTATACCCAGCAAAATTGAATTGATTTTTGACCCTTAATAAAACGGTTTTCGAGCGATGTGGACAGATGGGCTTCATTACATTTATCTATGACTGGGTTAATGTTATTAAAATGAATTGTATTCCAAAATTCAACTACATGCTACAATCTCTCCCTGTAGATGTCCCCCTCTCTTATTTCAAGCAATTTGATAGCATAGCGAAGTCCTTCATTTGGAATAGTAAACGTCCCAGATTACATTTCAATAAGTTACACAGGCCGATTGACAAATGTGGGCTAGGCTTACCCAAGACTTTGTTTTATTATTATGCATTTGTCTCAGACATTTGGCTCATTGGTCACTTCCACCTGAGAGAGCCCCTCCCTGGTTCTGTATAGAACAGGAAGTTCTTGCCCCTATTTCACCATTGCAAAACCTTTCTATCAAGCTAATCAGAGAAGTTAAGTTACACCCTGTTATTTCACATTTGCTCTCAGTATGGACAAAAGTGTCTAGACATTTTTTTTAAATGTTGCCTCGAGCATATGGCAGAATCCAAAATTATGTATTAATAAGTCCCCTTTCTGCTGGTCAGAGTGGACTGTGAGGGGGGTTACTACACTCGGTGACCTATATGTTAGTTGAGAGTTATATGAGAGTTGAGATTTTTTGAAAATATGGTTCAACATTTTAGGATTCCCAGATCTCAGTTCTTTAGGTATTTACAGCTGCACCACCTGCTCTGTACTATTTGGGGGGGTAGTATACATCCCCTAAAGCAGCAGATACTCTGGAAGCGGTGATTACTGCGTTTGGAAAACGCCATGAGGCATCAGTGTATTACTCCCTGCTAATTCAGAGTCTGGGGGATGGGGCTTTAACTCCGCTCAAGAGATTATGGAAGAAAGATCTAAACTTGGTATTGGAGGAGGGAGTGTAAAAGAGTCTAAAAAACATCAAGTCCATATCTAGAGATGCAAGGGTGCGCATTATGCAATTTAAGATTTTACTGTAGGGCTTTACTGGTTGTTTAGATCAGTGTTACTATCAGAAATAATTAATAATTATTTATTTAGTTATTAATTAATATTTAAATTAAATAATTGAATCTAACTCATTAAAACCTCATATGGGGCTCCAGTAAATGTAGTGCGCTACATTTAGGAGCAAGTTTGGTTATTAGCAATAATTCATAATTATCAAAGATAATTATTAATTATTAAAATCAATAGAAAATTGATGAGAATCAATGTTAGCTTTTTTTAATCCTTTAAATCAACAATTATCAAAGATAATCGTTAATTGTTAATATCGATGAAACATTAATTAAAATTAACACTAGCTTATTGATCATTCAAATTCAACAATCATCAAAGATAATTATCAATTATCAAAAATCAACAGAATATTAATAAGGATTAACATTGACAGGGCACCACCCTGGAATCAGGGACTAATAACCAGATAGTTAAACAGTCTCAATATTAGATTGTTTTCTTAGGAAAATTGACATCCGAAGAATATCGATTTTCGGGGAAAGAAAACGAATGAAGTCTTGAATCCGAGCACTGACATCCCGTCAGCATGACACAGGTGTATGCAAAACAAACCAAAACACTTCTCTTTGTAATATAAACAAAGTTTATTTATGCAGTAATATCAATTAATAATTAATACAATGCAGTCAATAAACTTCTGACCTACAACTACAAACTAAACAGCGATATGATTAGATATGGAAATAAAAATAATCCTATAACACATAAGGTGTGTGTGTGTGTGTGTGTGTGTGGTTAGTACGAGAGAGAGAGAGAATTGAGTGACGGCCCGATTTTGCGATCGTGGGAGAGAAAGCAGCTGTTAGTTTATCACTCAGAGACGCGGTGGACGGCTCGTAAAAGTCCCGCGTTCTTTGACTCTTTAATGGATAACTCAGTTTGCCGGTTTCACCTGCGATGGTGAAAATGCACAACAGTCCAATTTGGTTGGACCACAATACAGCAAAACAAATTCGTGATAATTAATACCCTGAGTATTAATAATGAGCGGACATGGCGGTCCGTAAACTGTACAAGCAAAAAAAACCTTGAAACACAAGAATAACACACTAAAATATTCTATCTCTGCACAGACGTAAACCTCTTACTTGAATCGCATGAGGACACAGGTAGAATGTTTGTCCCTCCGTCCTTTAACTCCGACCCAGTTCCTTGAGGCTCGTGTGATAACGGGAGGCCGTTTCCTCGCTCTGTTGGCGGGCACGGCTGCTGATTCTCGGCGGGCTGGCGGAGAACTTCAGAAATGTCGACTTGATTGAAGATGGAAGAGAAATCTTTAATCTCTTCACTTCTGCAGGCAAACGGATGAAGATGCGGATTGCTCGGCGGTCTCCTTCGGATCCGTTAGAGTGTTCAGTTGAACACAGAGTAATCTCAACTCGTCCAGCGAGATGGAGATTGTATGGCCACAGTTTCAAGTCGGATGTTACTTCCTTGTGCCACGAGGTTGCACCTGAGAGCAGCGATGAGCTGTGTCTATACTCGGTGAACAAAGTTGCTGGAAGCAAATCCCGGAAGCATTTCAGAGGTATTTCAACTCCTGATGATGTCATGGTTTGAGGTGCGTTCTGTTGGTTGCCTCATCCAGTAGGAGTTGAGAGTTCGATCCTTTAGTGAGCAAGGCTTCATGGGATTTGTAGTCTGTTTTGGACTCTCTTTGTTTGATTTTGGCGCAATTTTTATCAGTATAATTTACGACTTGGAATGTGGGGGCTTGAGTTAGGTTTTTACGACTGTGTTAGGCCTGCCTTTGTCTTCTATCCGACTACATGAGGCCCAACATTACATAGATTCTATTGGACCCCCTCTAGATTATATCAGCTGGAGCCCCTTTGTTTCGTGAGTGGTACGAAGAGATGGGCAGGGTAGCAGTTTTGGAAGAGTTGTCATATAGAAGGATGGCAACATGGATTTGTTCATTAGGAGGTGGGGCGGCTATTTGGCCTTTTTGGAGGGCTCTCAGGGAGGGGTAGTGGAGGGAGATGTGTTGTTTTAAATGTGTGTGTTGTAGCCTTTTTGTTTTTGAATGTATACTTTTCATTATGTATTTCTAAATATTTTCTACTGTTTTATTGTCTGTTTGTGTGTCTTGGTCAATTACATTTGACCACTGGGGTATCTGTTGTGTTGGCTGGGTGGGGGTGGTTAATGTTTGGGAGGAAGGGTTTTAAATAATATAATGTGATTCCAAATATTCTGTTATTTTTTTAATACTTTTTTTTATATATGTTATATGGAATCGATAAAATTGTTAATAACAAAAAAACCTGGAAATTTTAAAGGAAGAATTTTAGGATTTTGCATGTGCGATTTACGGAAAAGGGCTAAATAGTTGATCGGCGTGTGTCATGCGCAAATGGCTTGTATGCTTAGCGTGAGTCTCATCACACATTAATAGTGTTTATAGTGTTTATGACGAAGTTTATAGTAGATTAGTGTCACTGAACGGCTGGATGTCTGAGTGGTGTCTAGAGAATAGCAAAGGATTTATAGACAATTGGAGAAGTTTTTGGGGTAGACCTGACCTGCTAAAGAGAGACGGACTCCATCCCTCCAGGAAAGGTGCCACTCTCCTCTCTAGTAATTTGGCTCATAGTCATAATAGTGAGAGTATCTGACTAATTGGGGCCCAGGTCAGGAAGCAGACAAACTGGTTAATCCGCACGTCTGCTAGCTGCCTTGAGACGTCACACAGGTCACATAAACTACAACACATAGAGACTGTATCACCTAGGTATCATATAGAGACTGTGTCTGTCCCCTGAACTACCAAACACAAACCCCTGACTAAAAAGTGATTAAGGTCAAACTTGAAAAATTGTGATAATTAAGATAAACATCATATAAAGGTAGGGCTACTAAACATTAGATCACTTTCTACCAATATACTAATTGTAAATTAAATTATTACAGATCGTAGTTTGGATGTGATCTGTTTGACTAAAACCTGGCTTAAACCGGAAGAATATATTCGTTTAACTGAATCTACTCCCTCAGGTTATTGTTATAAACATGAGCCTCGTCTGAATGCAGCTTAGCTTCTCTTGGGAGAATTACAGTCTCTCTCTGTGTCTCTTTGTAAGGCCCTTTCTGTGAATGTTTTTTAATAAAATAGATTCAGACAATGCATGATTTTTCTGTGTCAAGGAATAATGAGTTAATGCTTTTAACAGAACAGAATCCGACATTGCATGATTTGATGCAGACCATTTGTGGAATTGGGAGTACTGGGGTGAACCGAAGAGCATGCATCAAAAGAAATGGGGAGTACTGGGGTGAACCGAGGTGCATGCGTCAAGAGAAATAGGGAGTACTGGGGTGAACAGAGAAGCATGCGTCAAGAGGAAGTCTCAAGGATAAAAAAAACCACCTGTGGCATCACACACACTTACTCTCACAGGGATGTGTTGTGTGTGACCATTAAACTGAAATAAGGGAAATCATTTAGTATACTAATCAAAATAATGCAGAAAGAAATTATTGTTAGTTAATATAAAATACATAACCATATGAGAAATCTTTGACTCGACTATGCTTTGATGGCTGTTTTGGAGAATCTGCCACGACAAGAGCAATGGCATCTCAGATCATTACCTCATTTCTTGTTTGCTGCAATCAGCTAAAGTCAATCAATCTACACCACTATCGTTTGGGTAGAACTATTCTTTCAACCACTAAAGATAGCTCCACTAATAATCTTCCAGAATTGTCTCACATAGTCAGTAAGCCAAAAAGTCTAGAAGAACTTGATGTAATAACCGAAAATATAAATACAGTATTATCTAGCACTCTTGATAGTGTCGCCCCCCTGGGCCTGGGTAGCTCAGCAAGTAAAGACGCTGACTACCACACCTGGAGTTGCAAGTTCAAATCCAGGGCATGCTGAGTGACTCCAGCCAGGCTTTCTAAGCAACCAGTTGGCCCGGTTGCTAGGGTGGGTAGAGTCACGTTGGGTTAACCTCCTCGTGGTCACTATAATGTGGTTCTTGCTCTCGGTTGGGAACGTGGTGAGTTGTGCGTGGATGTCACGCAGAATAGTGTGAGCCTCCACACGTGCTAGGTCTCCGTGGTAACGTGCTCAACAAGCCATGTGATAAGATGCATGAATTGACTTCAGACGTGGAGGCAATTTAGATTCGTCCTCTGCCACCTGGATTGAGGCGAGTCACTACACCACCATGAGGACTTAGAGCATATTGGGATTTGGGCATTCCAAATTGGGGAGAGAAATTTTTTTTTTTATCTTGGTGCCAATCAGCAGGTTTCATACTTGGGAATGAAACTCAACTCTGTAACCACAGCGGCAACTCCAAGGTTTGTTTTAGGCAGAAGAAAGTCATATGCATCTGGGGTGAGAGAATTTTCCTTTTTGGGTGAAAAAAATGCCCACTTAGGCAGGAAGAGCCATGTAACTGATGTGTAAAATGATCAGTCACAATTGGTTTTGTCATTACGTGCCATTAAATGTCATTTAAGACCACAAAGGGGAAAATTATATAATAACGGATGGCTCAGCAGCTCTGGCTATTGCACAGAAAACACACAGGGGAAAAGCGGAAAACGTAAAAAATGTTTTTATAAATAAATACTGTACAGACCATTTCACAGACATGATAAAGGGGAAAACAAGGAAAAATAGTTTTGATTCCTCATGGATGTTCCATCAATCCAGTCAATCAGGTGCTTCTCAGATCTTGTTTCTATCATTAATGTGTCAGATTCAAATGGCAGAGAGTAAGATGACTTACATTTGGGTCTGTTTCTCTGTCATATGCTATCATATAATGCTATCATATGCATTCAGAAGATAAAAAAAAAAAAAGCAAGAGAGAGAATAAAGAAGAGCTTTTTCATATGTATGCTGTAAACAATTTTCTCTGTTATTATATTTTATTAATTTATTATTGAATTAAGCAGAAATATTGTGTTTCAGTCTGTTTTGTATTCTTAAAAAAGAAAGTCTATGGAGCTTTCCATGTTATTCTTTTTTATATATATATATATATATCAATATGAGAAAATATTTTTTCTGTCACTAAATACATTTTGACAGAGGCATATAGGGGATGTAAGCTATATAATAATGTATAGGTACCTAGGGGAGTGTATTTAATTGTGCGCATAAGGCAGCAGTGTGTATATGGAATATATAGGGCAGTGGTGGTGATAACAGTCCATTCATTCATTCATTCATTCAGTCATTGACACTGAAGAGCGATGCTGCTGTGGAGTTTAGGCAGTGAGCTGCTGCGGGCCCGTGAACATCTGCACATCCAATGGAGCTGCGCGAATGCGCATCAAACTCCGGCCTATTACTTATCGCATTTATTATCACTCATATGATCTTTCGGGATGGACGACGACCTGGTGTGTGAATATGACTCCACCTGGGACACGGAGAGCGACGGGGATGAGCTGCAGGACACCGGCCGCATTAAAAAAACACGGCCCACATTCGTATGTTATTGCTTCTCATTCATCAAACTACTGAAGGATGATGCATTTACATTTTATGCACATATGTAGACATGCAAATGTTATTTTTATGTCGGATTTAAATGTCGATTTTCATTTATGTATTTATTTTAATTTAGGGGTTTTGGGTTAATATTTGTGTTAGACAGTCGGTTGCTCTGCCAATTTCACATGCATCTTATCCTCCGATGATTCACTGAGCACTAATAATTTAATGATAATTCAGTGAGGAAATGTGTGAATAAATACTTTTGAGGGGTTATTCTGGTCCTCTCACTATAGTTTGTTTATTGTTTGTTATTCGATCGCGTTCGCGGCATTAGCGCGTTAGCCCGATATTCAACACTAGAGCTCCGCTGACCGGAAGTGCGTCATTCGCATATGATCTACACTTCATGTGCATCTCGTCAGAGGCTCGCGGATGTTCTATGACAGTGGTTCTCAAACCTGTCCTGGAGGCCTCTCAACACTACACATTTTGGATGTCTCCTCAGTCAAACGCACCTGATTCAACTCATCAGCTCGTTAGTGGAGACTCCAAGACTTAAATTAGGTGTGTCAGAAAAGGGATACATGCAACATGTGCAGTGCTGGGGGTGCCTCCAGGACCGGTTTGAGAACAACTGATCTATGAGACGCGTAAAGTGTTTTTAGCAAGTCAGGTCACTCGGCGGCCATCTTTAGAACGCTCTCGGATAGGCTGAACAAGCGGCATACAAGTGCAGCTCCTATCTGCTTGAATGGGGAAATACAGAAATGTCCAAAACGGTTGGCCAAGATTACGTGAAAATAACATATTTCAAATCAACAGTGCGCTTCTTTATCTCAGATTATGCTAAAAAAAAAAAAAAACAAAGAAAAAAAAATGTTGCCGGGTTTAGTTAATGCGCATGCGCGTTTTCAGTTGATTGACAGGCGATGTCTTTAGCTGAAAGGCGATTGTTTCTTTTTCTTCCTTTCAACATCCGTTGACCGTTGGGCGTTACAATGTCTTCCTATCATTTCATAATACAAGTGACTCGTTTTAGCTAAATAGTCTCAGATCTGCGTTTAATTCAAATACAACTGCAGCATTTACACACTCCAAGCATAATCAAATAGATATTGTAGTAGTTTAAGAATGTAGTATAAATGGATTATAAAAGTATTATCTCTGTATAAATGGAAATATTGGCTAATATTAATAAGGCCTATACAGCTGATTTGCAGTTTTATTTGATCACAGTAGCCTACATATTTTGTTGTCCTTCATACTGACGTAAATATTTGTACACATGCAGTCTGGCTTGCCTCTCATTTTTACAAGCAAAACAAATCTAATGCCACTAGCAAAGTATCATGTTCTTGCCATGTTTTTTTTTTTTTTTTCTTTTTTTTCTGGACATTGTATTGGTACACTGTGAAAATATGTTCTTAATGAGTATCTTTGTCTTGTTTTCCAGTAAAATATGAACATCCTCAAAATAATATAAATTTACCTGAGAAACAAAACTGTGTAAGACATTCCAGCTGAAGTTACTTTTTTGGTGTTAAAATACTTACTTAGGGTGACCATATTCTGGTTTTCCATAAATAGGACACCTTTTTGGGGGGGATTCGGGAGGGGTGGAATAATAGGGATCAAAACAGTGTTACTATGAATGCAAACGTTATTAAGAATTTTCTGTGCAAATCTTCTGTAAATCTGCACTTTCGTTTGGGCATTGTATCCACTCAACTGTCATTTGCTGCTACTGTCAAGCAACTGTTTGATGCCGAACACAACAGTGCTTCACGCGTTCGCGGAGAGATTGACAGGCAAGAATTTGGCCAATAGTAGCTGCAAGCCTCTTATAAATCGACCAATTGGTGTGCGAGAAGGCGGGACTTACAAAGAGGGGTTAAAGCAATGCAAATATGCGCGTACACACAATGAATTATTAGACCAGATGCACATCGTAATGCAACTAAAGCCGAATCCCGGAAATTTTCGCAAATTTAGAAATCCCGGCCGGATGCTTTTTTAAGGTTTTAAGGACATGTCCGGGAAAAAGAGGACGTATGGTCACCCTAACTTACTAATATGCAGCTTGCTCTTATAAAGATCTCATTATTTTATATTTCAAACTATTATGATGCAATCTTATCATAAGACCCAGTGAAAAAAGTTTTACAATTTCCCTTTTTTAAATGTCAATATAGTGTTTGGTGCATAAAATATATATGATAAAAAATATTTATTGAAAGAAAAAAAATATTTTATTCATATTGTATTTGATCTTCTAAATTGAACTATGATACAATTCAATCCATATTTATAGACCAAGGAGTGGAAGTTGTTGGCCAAACTCTCAAATATTTGCTATCTCTGAAAAGCCCAGGGAGTCCTCTGATAATACCCCAAGATTCACCACTGTAGCATGTATGGGCTAAGAAAAACTTAAGTAACAAATATCCTATACAAAAATGAATTGCTGGGCCTCAGGAGGATAATGACCTTTAAAACCTTTTGTATCAAATATGATACATTAAAAAAACCATGTGCAAATTGTTTTTTCTCAATTTATTTGTATATTTTGTCTAATTGTACAAAAAATAGTTTAATGTCAAAAAATTTGCATTTTCTGACAGTAATTTCATATGTCAGGCTTTACAGGTTTAATGGAGGAAAAAAAAAAATCTCTTTCTTGCGTGGTAGCCAGGTGAATTTAAATGACTGTATGAATTGAAATGAATACCAGAGAAGGCTGATGACAGTTCAAACAGCATCCAAAAAAGGCCAGACGGGGGCAAAATGAAATCTGCCTGCTTCCACGTTCATAAATAAAAATCAGAAGTAACCATTCAAGCCAATCGGCTTTCAGTATCATGTTTAGGCTTCAAAAAGCCTGATTGTGGTTAACGCGACAGGTGAAGAGAAACTTTCAAAATAGCCTATGCCAAAGATGGGAAACAAATTATTGGAAATATATGACAAATAAATATGACACAATGAAGCAGTGGAGGATGGAGTTCATCTGCACACACTGTAGGTGAGTAGATGTTACTGCACATGGAATGGGGACCTCCATTCATTTATAAATGTTTGCATTGATCGTAGTCTGTAGGCCTAACTGGTGCTGTTGTATTGACAAGTGTTGAGTTGGTGATCAGAAAGATTATAACCACTGACACATATATATATATATATATATATATATATATATATATATATATATATATATATATAACTGGATCGCTGTTGCAATGTTAAACTGCCAGCAGGATGGGAATCCACCGGAAGTGTTTGAGCGGCCATCATAGTATGCCCAAACTCTCGTCAATGACTGACAGGCGAAAACACCCCCGTTCACCATCTCTGACCTGCGGATGCATTTCGCCCTCTAGTGACAATCATGTTTAATGTTTAATTAGCTTGTTATGGATAGTATTCGTTACGAGGGAGAAGATATACACGGATCGCGATGGCAGAGCATTCACCTACCCCGGTGTTTAGCCTATCATTGCAGCACAACAAGCACCAAAGGCAGTGGGAAAACTGTCCACAATTTATAATGTAAGTAGGAAAAGCTGTAATATCTGCTTGTTTAGGGTGACAACACATCCTTACCCCTGAAAGGGACTTTTAAAAAGTCAGACTGGGATTTCTAAATCGCCTTAAATGCCCGGGATTTGCTTGTTTTCATATTGAAGTGCTCGCTGTAATCATACATGGATACATGTCATAAATTACGTGTTCGTTTGCCATTTAAGCGTAGTGAATCAGTTTGCTTTGCGTGTCTCCCTCAGGTGCTGTGCGTGTGATAGAAGGAGAGAGAGCGCACGCTCTTATTTAAGTGACCGCGAGAAAAAGGCACATTTTGATGAAAACATAAAACAAGTAACTCTGAACAAACACTTCGATGATCACAATAAATAAGTCTGAAAATGTCTGTTTGTATCTTACCTCAGTTTCAGTGAACTTGTTTACATTCAGCTTATCTGTTTGCTGATGAAGTTTGTGAGAGGTGGATACCGCTTGATAAAGATACACATAACTCGCTTGGACTTTCAAGAAACAGGAAAAATTCCCGACTTTAGATAAATAATGACATGTGTAGGGCATTTGAGTTGTAGGGATGTACATGTAGATTTCAGATATTAAATCGGTGATTTAATGACTAATGTTTACTGGCTGAAATGAGATGATTTCTTATTAGTCAATAGGGACATTGGAATGTTTGGGCATAGCAATATGGCGGCGCAGTGGCTTCACTGATATGACCAATCCAGTTCTGTATATATAACAGTGATTATAACACAACAGTAGTTATCAAGACTATTTTAAGACATCATGCCAACAAAACACATATAATAAAACCAGGTTGAATAAAACATATTTAGACCCACTGCAATCTTTTATTGGTTTGATCTTTCAATACTGATTTATACATTTGCTTCCTCTGAAAATCTATAACTATTTAATTGCAAATGCTAGATAACGGGATGTAACTTAACTTCTCCGGTTAGTTTGAAAGAAAGGCTTTGCAATGGCAAAATGGGGCAAGACCTTCCTGTTCAATACAAAACCAGGGAGGGCTCTCTCTCTCAGGTGGAAGCAACCAATGAGCCAAATGTCTGAGACCGAATGCATAATAATAAAACAAAATCTTGGGTAGGCCTAGCCCACCTTTTTCAATCGGCCTATGTAATTTATTGAAATGTAATCTGGGACGCTTACCATTCCAAATGAAGGACTTTGCTATGCTATCAAATTGCTTGAAATAAGAGAGGGGGACTTCTACAGGGAGAGACTGCAGCAAGTAGTTACATTTTGGAATACAATTCATTTTAATAACATTAACCTTCCCAATCATAGATAAATGTAATGAAGCTCACCTGCCCACATCGCTCGAAAACCTTTTTATTAAGGGGTCAAAATTATCTCTAACTAAATCAGACAAATTTGCTTGTAATAAAATGCCCAAATACTTAATGCCCTGTTTGGGCCACTGGAAGGCGCCCAGCTGAAAAGCCGTTACCGGGCAGTATGCTGTCGGAGCCAAAGCTTCGGATTTAGATCAATTGACTCTGTATCCTGAGAACTTAGAAAAGTAATTAATAATTCTGTGTAGGAAGGACATAGATCTAGTGGGGTCGGAGACAAATAATAAAATATCATCTGCGTAAAGCAAAAGCTTATGCGCCATACCTCCCGCCACCACCCCTGGAAAATCATCTTCCTTTCTTATCGCGACTGCTAATGGTTCCAGGGCAAGACAGAACAATAATGGGGAAAGAGGGAAACCCTGCTGGGTGCCCCTATCCAGAGTAAAATAATCTGAAATTAATCCATTTGTTTGTACTGCCGCTACCGGGTGTCTATAAAGTAACTTAATCCATCCAATGAAAGTATTCCCGAACCGGTATATTTCCAAAATCTTAAAAAGATAATCCCATTGTAAAATATCAAATGCCTTTTCGGCGTCAAGTGAGATGGCAGTGACCAGAGTCTGATCATTCGCCACTGACCACATGATATTGATGAAACACCTAATGTTATCAGAAGAGCTGCGGCCCCGAATAAACCCCACCTGATCTATGTGTATAAGAGATGTCATAACTTAATCGGTTAGCCAGAATTTTTGACAAAATTTTTACATTTTGCTGGATCAGGGAAATTGGACGTTAACTCTTACACTCGCTTGGATCTTTGTCCTTTTTAAGTATCAGACTGATCTGGGCTTGTGTCATGGTTGGTGGAAGCTTATCATTCCTTAATGATTCTATATAAACTTCTAGCAAAAGTGGAGCCAGTTCTGTAGCATAAGATCTAAAAAATTCAGCGGCAAAGCCATCTGGCCCCGGAGCCTTGCCTGTAGGCAAGGCCCCAATTACCTCACCAAGCTCCTCCAAGATTATCTCAGAATCAAGAGAATTTTTTTGCTCATTCGTCAATTTAGGGAGTTCTAATGGTTCCATAAAGTTTCTTATATCTTCATCAGTAGACAAAGATGTGGAACTATAAAGATCAAGATAGAATTCTTTAAAAGCATTATTAATATCAATGGCCAAGGTAAAAATTTCACCACCAGCAGATTTCACTGAGGTAAGTGCCTCCTCCCACCCTTATCGGGACCAGGGAGATGCCTTACCTAACTCACTGGAAGGTCACGACATGGTCGAGTGCTCGCTGTGAGGCACGCAGCAGCCTGCCTGTGTCTGCTCCTCCATACCTCGTGACACGGTTCAGGCCGTTTCGTATAGGAGCCCCTAGTGTCACTACATCGACACAGTGTTGAGTAAGTGACAGACAGGGAACGTCTTGGTTACTGATGTAACCTCTGTTCCCTAATGGAGGGAACGAGACGTTGTGCTCCTGCCGTGGTGCTGAACCAACCGCTGACATGGCCGGGACTCTCTCTCGGCTCCTCAGCACAACTCTGAATGAGTGGTGCACGCCATCTCCTTTTATACCCGTATGTCCAGGGCGGAGAATGGCATGCAAATTCCACTCGCCAATTTTCAGTGGCCTTTTCTGAATAAAGCAAAGGTGATTGGGGCTCTCAAGAGCGAACCCCTAGTGTCATTACATCGACACAACGTCTCGTTCCCTCCATCAGGGAACGGAGGTTACATCAGTAACCAAGACATTCTCATCATGCTGAACAACTTTCATTCTCTCAGTCATTAGCTGCACCCAACAGGATGTTGGCCATTTTGGATTTTCTGAAAATCGCAGGCTCTGAACTTTTAAATACTCCTCCTAGGGGATTCATGTGACTGGCACCAAATTTGTGCAACATCATGCCAAGACATTGTAGATACTAAATTGGGAACAGTGTCACCATGGCGAAGCAATACATTTATGGCGAAAAATGGGGAACAGGAAGTGCCTTATATCTTCTGTGTGCATTGTGTAATTTTGATGAAAATTCAGCTGTATGTTTGGTAATGGGGCTGATCACATTGATGTGGCTATTATGGGTCACGGTCATAGCGCCACCAACTGGCAGCAGGAAGTATGGCACTTTTAACAGACTTTGAAATATCCCCCTTGTGTTTACATGAATGACTTCAAAATTCTTTAGAATTATGTCAAGACACTGCTGATGTAAAATTGTAAAGGAATATTTGATATCTTTAATACTGCAATCATGGCAATGCATTAATTGTTATTATTTATTTCTTCCTATATTTGGGTGTTTTTGAGGCACTCGGCATGCTTAAAATTTCATGAAATTTTGCACACACATGAGAGTTGTTTAAAATGTGCATGTAAGACGGCCTCTGTAGCACCCCCATTTTCACCTACAGTCACCATAATTGGTACATATATAGTTCTCATCAAGCCGGACAACTTTCACAATTATAGTTATCAGCTCCGCCCAACAGGAAGTCGTCATTTTGGATTTTTTAAATATTGCTATCTCTGAACTTTTAAATACTTCTAAGGGATTAATTTACATTTACGTTTATTCATTTGGCAGATGCTTTTATCCTAAGCAACTTACAAAAGAGAAATACATTATAAGCGCATCATCTTAAGGAGACAGTGATACGAAAAGTGCCGTATTACAAAGTTTCACTAGCATCAGAATAGTCGAATGACAAGTATTCAAGACAGATTAAAGTGCAACAAGAATTTTTTTTCTTTAGTGACTGGTTAAGTGTTCATGGAAAAGATGTGTTTTTTTCCATTTTTTGAAGACAGAAGGTGAGTCAGCTTCACTGATGGAGTTGGGAAGGTCATTCTACCAACGGGGTACGATGAAGCCGAAAGTCTGGGAAAGTGTTTTGGTATCTCTTTGGTACAACAAGGCGATGTTCCTTAGCCGACCGCAGGCTTCTGGTGGGAACGTAGCTCTGCAGAAATTATTTTAGGTATGCTGGAGCAGACCCAGTGACTGTTCTGTATGCCAGCATCAGAGATTTGAATTTGATACGTGCATCAACCGGCAGCCAGTGAAGAGAGACAAGAGGTGGTGTAACATGCATTTTCTTTGGTTCATTAAAGACCAGACGTGCTGCTGCATTCTGGATAATTTGCAGGGGTCTAATTGTGCATGCAGGGAGGCCTGCAATGAGAGCATTACAATAGTCCAGCCTAGTTATGACAAGTGACTGAACAAGAAGGTGTATGGCATGTTCAGAGAGGAAGATTCTTATCTTCCTGATATTGTAGAGTGTAAATCTACATGATTGTGCTGTCTTTGAGATATGGTCTGTGAAATTTAGTTGGTTATTGATGGTTAACCCTAGATTTCTGGACGTTTTGTAAGGTGTTACTGTAGCTGAACCCAGCTGCACAGTAATGTTGTGTTCAACAGCAGGGTTGGCTGGAAAGACAAGGAGTTCGGTCTTGGCTGGGTTAAATTGCAGGTGGTGTTCCTTCATCCAGGCTGAGATGTCTGCCAAACAGGCAGAGATTTGAGCAGTCACTGTGGTGTTGTTGGGCTGGAAAGACAATTAGAGCTGTGTTTCATCGGCATAGCAGTGGTAAGAGAAACCATGTGCCTGAATGATGGGTCCCAGTGATGTTGTGTATATAGAGAAGAGAAGTGGCCGAATCACTGAACCCTGAGGTACCCCAGAAGTAGTTGATGTGACTTGGACACCTCACCTCTCCAGGCTACCTTGAAGGGCCTACCTGAGAGATAGGAATTAAACCAGTCAAGCACAGTAGTTCCTGTAATGCCCAGAGAAGAGAGGGTGGAGAGTAGGATCTGATGGCTGACTGTGTCAAAGGCTGCAAAAAGGTCTAGCAGAATCAGGACGGATGATCTGGATCCAGCTTTCGCCTGTCTCAGCAACTCAGTGACAGACAGCAGGGCAGTCTCGGTGGAGTGTCTACTTTTGAAGCCTGACTGACTGTCATCCAGCAGCTTGGTCTGTGAGAGATAGGCAGAGATTTGATTGAAAACTGCCCTTTCAAGTGTCTTTGCCATGAATGGGATGAGAGAGACTGGTCTGTAGTGTTCTACTTGTGTGGGGTTAACTGCAACTTTTTTCAGCAGCGGGGTTACTCGAGCCTGCTTAAATGTAGTGGGAAAAGTGCCTGTAAGTAGAGATGTGTTAATTATGTGTGTTAATGCAGGTAGGATGGACGGAGAGATGGCCTGGAGAAGGTGGGAAGGAATGGGGTCAAGGGAATAGGTGGTGGAGTGGTTGGAGAGGAGGACTTTAGAGAGCTCAGTGTCAGTCAGATGAGAGAACATGGAGACAGAAGAGCTGCATACAGAAGGCAGGTATTTGACAGGGTGTAGTGCTGTATTGCTGATGGCTATAACCTTCTTAGTAAAAAATGTGTCAAAGACATCTGCTGTCAGTGATGTGTCAGGCGGTGGAGGGGGAGGACAGAGAAGTGTGTTGAATGTTCTAAACAAGCTGTGAGTGTCTGTGTGCTGTTGATCTTGTTCTGGTAATAGGAAGTTTTTGCAGATTTAACGTTATCTGAAAAAGTTGCAAGCTGATACTTACCCAGATCTGCTGGATCTTTAGATTACCGCCATCTCCTCTCAGCTGCCCTGAGGTCAGTCCGATGTTCACGAAGGACGTCAGAGAGCCAGAGACAGATGCTGTCTAGACAGGTTGTTAAAGTCTAGCTTAGTGTGTCTGTGGCAGTATTTACATCCAGGGTGGAAAATAAGTTTTGTTTGGGAAGAGAGGTAGAGACAGCAGTGGAAAAGCGCGAGGGTGAAAGAGAACGGAGGTTAAGGCAAAAGGAAACCAAAGGCGGAGTCTATTTTAATATAGATGGGAGAGTCATTTTGAATTGAACAAAGTAGTGATCAGAGACATGTAAAGGAGTAACAAGAATATTTGAGTTGGTATATTTACATGTAAATAATGAGGTCCAGCTGGTTGCCTGATCTGTGAGTTGCTGTAGTGCTTAGTGTTTCCAAGTCAAACGAGGCCAGAAGAGCATGAAGTTCAGTGGCCTGGGGCTTGTCTTGGTGTATGTTGAAATCCATCCTCCGGGAAGGAGGATAGCAGGACATCCAACTCCTTGAGAAAGTTTGCCAGCTGACCTGGAGGGCGATAGATGATGACAACATGAATTTTTTGTGGGTTTCTTTGTAGTAATAGCATGGAATTCAAAAGAAGTATTGTTACATAGAGAAGATTGTGGTGAAAATGTCCAGTTGTTTGGAATGAGCAAACCTGTTCCCCCACACCTACCGGTGTGTCGAGGGGTGTGAGAGAAGGAGAAGTTGTTGGAGAGAGCAACGGGTGTTGCTGTATCCTCTGGACGAATCCATGTTCCTGTCAGTGCTAGGATGCTGAGGTTCATGAGATTGTCACCACATTTAGACAAAATTATGCCAAAACATTGAAGATGCTAAATTGCTTACTGCTCAAGATGGCACTGAGTATGGCTGCTGCATTGCGAGCTCCAACCCAATGTTGCAGTTTTTTGTTTGTTTTGTCTACAATTCTTATGTTTTTTGTCTTGGATATTGTCTGCCTTATTGTCTACGATAGACAAACACTTTTGGACATTGGTTCTGCAATAGCACATCAAAAACCAGACTTTAAATACCTCAATGCCGACCCGCTGTTTACAAACACAACAGCAGAGCCCTTTGACTGGGCAGCCCGGCTGCGGAAACGTAGCTGGAAAAGGGTAAGGTGAGCCGGTGTTCTCGTCAGACTAAGACGTCGTGCAAATCGACCCCCACTACCCAGCATTCTACTGGCAAATGTTCAGTCTCTGGGGGGGCCTGGGTAGCTCAGTGGTAAAATACGCTGGCTACCACCCCTGGAGTTTGCTAGTTCGAATCCCAGGGCGTGTTGAGTGACTCCAGCCAGGTCTCCTAAGCAACCAAATTGGCCCGGTTGCTAGGGAGGGTAGTCACATGGAGTAAACTCCTCGTGGTCGCTATAATGTGGCTCATTCTCGGTGGGGCGCGTGGTGAGTTGAGCGCGGATGCTGCGGTGGATGGCGTGAAGCCACGCTATGTCTCCATGGCAACAAGTCACATGATAAGATGCGTGGGTTAATGGTCTCAGACGCGGAGGCAACTGGGATTCATCCTCCGCCACCCGGATTGAGGCGAATCACTACGCGACCACGAGGACTTAAAAGCGCACTGGGAATTGGGCATTCCAAATTGGGTGAAAAAGGGGGAAAATCCCCCCCCCCCCCCAAAAAAAGTTCAGTCTCTGGACAACAAGTTCTGCGAGCTGAGATCTCTTTCCAACGAGAGACGAGGGACTGCTGTATTATCTGCCTTACAGAAACTTGGATGTCTGCGGTGATTCCAGACTCAGCCATTGAACCTGTGGGGTTCTCCATGCACCAAGCAGACAGAGCAAAAGACCTCTCAGGTAAAAGCAGAAGTGGTGATGTATGTTTTATGATCAACAAATCCTGGTGTGATCAGAAGAATGTATAATCTATCAAGTCTTTCTTCTATCCTGATCTGGAATTTCTCATGCTTCTGTGTCGACCATTCTGGCTACCGAGGGAATTCACAGCGGTCATTTGATCACGTGGACTGGGAGATGTTCCGGTCCGCCTCTGATGACGACATCGTGGTCTACGCTGATACCGTAACGTGTTTCATCAGGAAGTGCATAGATGACGTAGTGCCGACCAAAACAGTACAGATCTACCCTAACTAGAAACCATGGATTAATAGCGATGTTCGTGCGGCACTTAATGCGCGGACCTCCGCTTTTAATTCCGGGAATGCGGAGGAGCACAAACAAGCCAGTTATGCCCTCCGCAAAACTATCAGAGCAGCCAAACACCAGTTCAGGGACAAGATTGAAGGACAGTTCAACACCACCTACTCTAGAAGCATGTGGCAGGGAATTAATATCATCACAGACTTCAAAGAGAATAAAAACTCCACCGTGAACACTGTTGCCTCTCTCCCAGATGAGCTTAATATTTTTTATGCTCGTTTCAAAGGAAATAACACCGCCCTCGTGGTGAGAGCTCTCACGGCCGAAGCTACAGAGGTTAGTTCACTCTCCGTCTCTGTAGCGGATGTAACCGATCCTTCCGATGGGTTAATATCCGTAAAGCTGCGGGTCCAGACGGCATTCCGGGCCACGTCATCTTAGCATGCACGAACCAACTGGCTGGTGTTTTACGGACATTTTCAGCTTTTCCCTCTCCTTGTCTGTGGTCCCCACATGCTTTAAAAACATCCACCACTGTGCCTGTACCAAAGCAATCCAAAATGACTTGCTTAAATGACTGGCGTCCTGTTGCTCTGACCCCCATCATCAGCAAATGCTTTGAGAGGCTAATCAGAGATTACATTTGCTCTGTGCTGCCTGCCTCTCTGGACTCACTGCAGTTTGCTTACCGCAACAACCGCTCCACTGATGATGCCATTGCATCTACACTACACACTGCTCTCTCCCACCTGGAAAAAAGAAATGCATATGTGAGATGCTGTTTGTAGATTACAGCTCAGCATTCAACACCACAGTGCCCTCCAAGCTTGATGAGAAACTCCGGGCTCTGGGCTTAAACAGCTCGCTGTGCAGCTGGATCCTGGACTTCCTTTCAAGTAGACACCAGGTGGTTAGAATAGGCAGCAACATCTCCTCGTCACTGACCCTCAACACTGGAGCCCCGCAGTGCTGTGTTCTCAGCCCACTCCTGTATTCCCTGTACACACATGACTGTGTGGCAACACATAGCTCCAATGCCACCATTAAATTTGCTGATGATATGACGGTGGTAGGTCTGATATTATTTATATTGTATACAGTCTTCTTATTTTGTGTATACTGTATATTGTATATTATTAGGTGTGTATTGTGTTGTGTAACAGATGTGTAAACTGTTATGTGTAAATCAGATGTTTATTGTAATTGTCATACTGCTATGTTGCTTGGAACCGCACCCAAGACTTTCACCCACTGTTGCACTTGTGTATGTGGTTGAGTGACAATAAAGGGATTTGATTTGATTTGAATGTGAACAGATTTTTGGTATATCGAACGGTGCTGCCAAGGCGAGGCATTACATTAATGGCGAAAAATGGGAAACAGGAAGTGTCTTATATCTTCTGTGTGCAATATGTGATTTAGATCAAAATTGAGATGTATGTTTAATCTTGGGGGCAAATCACATGGATGTGACTATTTTGGGTCACGGTCATATCGCCACCACCCGGCAGCAGGAAATGTTGCTCTTACAACAGACTTTAAAATAGTCATCTTATATTTACCCAAACTGCTTCAAAATGGTTTAGAATAATGCCAAATACATGTGTGCACCTTGCATTTTTAATCCTGTTCTTTGTGCATCTGTTCAGATCCCAGCCAAAGAAACAAAACTTTAGGCTATGTGAGAGCCCTTATGATGCGCATCACGTACATTCATGTTACATGCAATTTTTGCGTCACTTTCATTAATCTCTATGAAGCTGAGAATTAATACATTTGAAACCTCGTCTTAATAAAGCCATCATTAATGTATTTATGAAATACTGACAAACATGGAAGTTGTTTGTAACCTTGTCGAGGCGCCGAAATTGATTAAATATTACAGAATTTAATTACAGAAATAATGATGTACACATGTAAACTGGCAGGTTCACTTTATATAGCAGATGTGTATACAACCTAAACAAGTTCTCCTTGAACCTAAAATGTATTTATATTTTAATTCTTATTCTTATTATCATTATTATATTATTATTATTATCATTATTGTTTACATTTATAATCTTAATTTGCATTAGTAATTTTCCACCTGTTGGAGACGGATACTTGTGTGATGGCAAAAGGAAGGGTGCTTATATTATTTAAAGCAGTTGGGGGTTGATGTTATACTGTATTATGTCTCATGTAAATTTAGATCTATCTTTAGACCTAATTTAGACCTATCGTGTCGCATGCACAGACTGCGGAGACTGCCTATTGATTTCAATAAAAACATTTTCAACACTTTTTATCCTCTGAAACCGTGTACAGTGTTCCAATGATCAAAATATATGAATCTAACTTATAAAGTGTCCCTTTGTATCTGATAAACTGTGAAATATGTGAGAACAATACGTGTAGTAATTTATGGACTTGAGCAGTTCATAGCTCTAGTTTATTTATGAGCGTTTTTACGTGCTACTTAGATAACAATGCTTTTGGTAAATGTGCTATTGTAAGTACAATTTAAGTACTACTAACATTCAACTTAGAGCTTCAGGAAACTCAGCCCAAGCTTCACCCACGCCGAGCGGGACTGTGCGAATGTCTGTCTAGTTCTTTCTCCTGAATAAATTCAATTCCAACATAACCGCTGCAGTGTCCGGATCCCAATAATAACTTAGTGCTGATGTGCCAAAATACGACAAAGGATTTCTTTATTACTAAATCCTAAACTAAAGGGTGATTTAACTAAATCATCCACATCCATTTCTTGCAATGATGAAGCTGCTGGCTGGGCATTCTATCGTTGTGATAATGACGTGCTGTTACTCTTTTTGGCTTTATTGTCAAAGTTTTACCACTTTAATCTCAAAATGTTATGACTTTAATCACATATTGTTATGACTATTCTTGTCATTTTGACTTTATTCACAAAATATTGACTTTCTTCTTGAAATCTTTGAAAAAATATTTGCAATATTTTAATGCTTTGCATAAGAGTCATTTTTGTGTTGTGGATCTGTAACTTCGTATTAACACAAAGTAAATTCGATCTGTATTCTTCTGACTTTTTTTCTTGCTTACTCTTTTCGCACTGTTTTTGCACCTAAACATGGCCAAAAACATTGCAAACCTGCAATCAGTGATATGCAAGCAAAGAAAGGGTGTCATGAACAGCAAAATAGATTGACCATGCAGAATCAGTCTGTATGTGTAAAAATAAACTATTGCAAAAGTGTAAATTACTTGTTTGTGGCAAAAATATTTACCAGAAATAATCCGATAAACGTCTTTCCCTCTTTCCTTTTGTTACACTCACACTTTTGGCACAACTTTCTCACAAATGAGTTTTGCAAGCGTGAGGGGGAAGGCGGGTCTACCAGCTTCTTGTAACAAATCAAAATTAGGTTTTCGTTGACTAGTTTACTCTGACCTGATTGGTTAAATAACATGACAGACAGCTGCTTCTTCAAATGGCTCAGCATCATTCCTCTGGCGGAACGGTATATCTCCTCTCTTAAATATAAACCTTAATTATTAATACATGTTATTTTATTGTGTGTAAAGTTGAGCCGACACTATTTATTGATATAAATATGAATCTCTGTTATTCAGTTGTTTCTTCTTGTTGCTGTTCATTATTTTAATTAATTTTATTTTAATTATTATTGGCATGGCAGATGGTTGGATGAATTTCATCCATCCATCCAAATGCCAATGATAAAAGTAATTAAAATATAGTGTAAAACAGTGTAATGCATTATATTTTAAATGTGTACATCAGATTACAACTACTGACTTCCAGTTAAGTAAAGTACATTATTTGGGTTACACATTTCTAAAATAATATTTATGTAGAATACATTTTGAAACATTAATTATTTCCGCATGTATGTCTGTTTCAGTGGCATAGCCAAAAACTAAGCTCTGGGTGTGCCAAGAGAAAACAAGAACACTAAAGTAAAGTGACATGTACCATTGACAGTTAATAATTTTTTTTTTATTTTTTGTCCTACAATTTTGATGACTAAATTATTGCCACTATTATCAAAAAATTACGAAGTCCTGTTAATGTATTCAAATTTTAGGTTTAAAATATAGCAATGAAATCTGAAATTCAGTGTTAATTGATTGGATTATTTTGGAAAGATTCATAATTATTTTTCAAAATATGCTGAAGACACAAATGTAAATGGTGGGACAATTTGCACTATTTGGGAATATATAGAGTATGCTAGCCTATTTAATACAAAAACACATCAGGTTGTACTTTCACTGGCTCAAAAAAAATAAATGTGTGATGTATTGTTTGCAACAAAAGAACGCACAGCAGTAAGATCTTTATTGAACATTCTTTGCATTTAGGGAGCTTTGGTTTATGTGTGACTGCAAATATAAAGAGAAACATTATACTGATGTCAGTATGAATAAAGGATAACATGTCTGACTTGATGCAAACTAACAAACAGACGGTATTGGACAGGGTCACAGAACTTAATGGAGTCTCAGAGAGCAAGGGTGTGGATCCAACCTCAGTTTAACAAAGAAAAGTTATAATACAGCCCAAAGCAAAACTAGAATTGAAAACGTCATGGTTACTGGTGTAACCTCCGTTCCCTGATGGAGGGAACGAGACGTTGGTGTCGATGTAGTGACACTAGGGGTCACTCTTGGGAGCCCGAGACACCTCTGGTCTTTGATAAAAGGCCAATGAAAATTGGCGAGTGGTATTTGCATGCCACTCCCCCGGACATATGGGTATAAAAGGAGCTGGTATGCAACCACTCATTCATGCTGAGGAGCCGATATAAGGTCCGGCCATTTCAGCGGGTAGTTCAGCGTTGTGGCAGGAGGGACCAACGTCTCGTTCCCTCCATCAGGGAACGGAGGTTACTCCAGTAACCATGACGTTCCCTATCTGTCACTCACTCGACGTTGGTGTCGATGTAGTGACACTAGGGGTCCCTATACAAAATTTCACAAGGCTGAACTGTGTTACGTGAACTGGTGGTGTGTGGTGGGCAGACTTGCTGTGTGTCTCATAGCCAGCACACCAGGTCGACACGTAACCTCCCCCAACACAGTTATGAGTGTCGAACGGCCCTTTTTGGGGACAAGTCGACTACCCAAAGATAGAGACAGGCTTAACCCAGTCATGGCCTCTTTTCCCCTTCTCTTTTTCCACTCCCTAAAAAAGAAGGGGGATTATCCGACTGGGCCACCAGGTCTAGTCGGGGAGTGTCCCTTCCAAGGGGAGGACACCGCGGAGACCACACCTCGCCCCAAGAGAGGGGGGGATATTTAAGTGGAAGAATACGTCACATGGTCTTTCCAACCATGTGGAGAGCCTTCAAGGTAGATCCTGCCCAATGGGGGAGGAGTTACTACAAACATGGAGACTGAGGCAGAGGGGCTCTGCCCAAGGAAGACGCAGTTTGCCAGCAGGGAAACAAACTAGCGGAAGATATAGATCGCATGGGGTTAGCCTTACAGGGAACCACCACATGCGGAGCACCTACCCCAGAACAGGGCTCTTAGTTAGCGTGTGTACTGGGCCGGCAGCGAGTCTCTCCAACAACTCGACTGCCACAGGGCTCGGAGGAAGTCAACCAGGGAACAAATTTTGTGAACACTACTGGGAATTAACAGTGCACGTCTTCAGCTCAAAAGGAGGTGGAAGGCGCTATGTGCAAGCGATACACCCGGCCGGCTATCCCGGGCTTATCCGCTTGTGTTGCATGCCACTACCTGGGACGAAACCGGTTCCACCCGGAGGTTGTAGAACCTTGCAAAGGTGTTGGGTGTTGCCCAGCCCGCTGCTCTGCAAATGTCTGTTAGAGAGGCACCTCTGGCCAGGGCCCAAGAAGCCACTACAGCATGGGTAGAATGGGCTCGCATGTTTCACTGACAGAGAACGCTTGCAGGTCACCTACCCTCTTGATGGAAGTGAGCGCAGTCAGGAGGGCAGTCTACAAGGAGAGTGCCTTAAGCTCAGCTGACTGCATAGGCTCAAAGGGGGCTCTCTGTAGACCCTGAAGAACTATGGAGAGATCCCATGAGGGAACGAGGCGTGGTCTGGAGGGATTCAGCCTCCTGGCACCTCTTAGGAACCTGATGATCAGGTCGTGCTTCCCTAAGGACTTACCATCAACTGCGTCGTGGTGTGCTGCTATGGCAGCAACGTACACCTTCAAGGTGGAAGGGGACAGCCTCCCTTCCAGCCTCTCCTGCAGGAAGGAAAGCACTGATCCGACTGTGCATCTCTGGGGGTCTTCGTGTCAAGAAGAACACCACTTAGCGAATAGACGCCACTTAAAGGCATACAGGCGCCTCGTATAGGGGGCCCTAGCCTGAGTGATCGTGTCTACCACCGCAGGTGGTACCAAGGGGACAACGTCGTCGGACGTACCAGCAGGTGGGGCCTCGCGGCGGGGCGGAGCGCGAGGTGCCACAGCATGTCGTGGCCGTGCTGAGTCTAGGGACATCGAAGCACTTACCTGGCTCCTTGTGACCACCCCTGGAACAGCCTGAGACGGGGGAGAAAGAGGCCTGTCCTCATAACCTGTGGAGACCGCCACATCGGGGGCGGCTGTGTGCCACAGCTGGGCACTTAGGGGCGGAAAGGGCACCGCTGGAGCCCCAGTCCTGCAAGAAAAAGCCCGTGGACGGTAGTCGTGGTGACGACTGTACACACCGGGTATGTGACCCAGGGAGGAAGGAAGCCGCTCTTTTGCTGAACTGTTGGGTACCGCAGCCACTTGGGCGTGCGGCGAAATCAAACAAAAAGGCAACAAAAGATTTTCCACCCGGCCCTCCACCGGGGGATGGAGTGGTCTTTCTACCAGCTCCACGTGAGTGGGTTCCCTCATCCCTGGGTTGCCCATCTCAGGGGCACTTCAAGGACCTCCGTGGGTTCTTTGGCGCCGGCTGTGAGACGGGTGGCGTCGGCTTCCTGCAGTGGGGCAGCAAGGAACCGTGTCTTGTCGGCCTCGCCCATCTCGACCAGGTTGAGCCACAGGTGGCGCTCCTGGACCACTAGTGTGGCCATCGTCCGCCCGAGAGACTGCGCCGTGACCTTCGTCGCCCGGAGGGCGAGGTCGGTCACCGAGCGCAGTTCCTGCATCAAATCTGGGGCGGAACTACCCTCGTGCAGTTCTTTCTGTGCCTTGGCTTGGTGGACCTGCAGGAGAGCCATGGCATGCAGGGCAGAGGCGGCTTGTCCAGCAGCGCTGTAGGCTTTAGCCGTCAGGGACAACGTGAGCCTACAGGGCTTGGACGGGAGCTTAGGGCGTCCACGCCAGGTGGCGGCGCTCTGCGGGCATAAGTGCACCGCGAGCGCCTTATCCACCGGGGAAATCGCCATATAGCCCCTGGCCACCCCGCCATCGAGGGTTTTGAGAGCGGGGGAACTGCGGAGTCGGGGCCGGGCAGTGAAAGGTGCCTCCCACGACTTCGTCAGCTCCTCATGCATCTCCGGGAAGAATGCCACTGGAGCAGGGCGTGGCTGTTTTGAGCGGCGCCGCGAGCCCAGAAACCAATCATCAAGCCGCGAGGGTTCGGGGGAGAGCAGAGGGTTCCACTCTAGCCCGATGCTTGCAGCCACCCAGGAAAGCATGTCCATCATTTCGGCATCGGCCTGTGACTGGGCTGAGGCTTCTGCATCTGACTGGACAAGCCCGCTCTCCGATGCTGCGCTCGAGAACTCATCATCTTCGCGGGCCCCGAACAAGAAGCCAGACTCGCCGTGCGACAAGCCGGCAAATTCCTCCGGAAGCCCGATTGGGGCAGACGAGCGTGCTGGGGAATGGGAGGTCCGCGGGGGGATACCCGGCGGAGGTGATCCCATTGAGGTCTCCAAATCGCCCCCAGTGCTAGCCGCGCTGACCTCATACCCGTAGGTAGAAGGACCGAGGCGGGGAGCCGCTGGGGTGGCTTGCTTTCTTACGAAAGCAAGCCGCGACCGCAACGTTGCCATGGTCATGTTCTCGCAGTGAGAACATGAACCATTCATTAACGCTGCCTCCATGTGGGTCGCGCGCAGACACGAAAGACAGCGATCATGACCATCTGAAGTTGAGAGAAAACGACCGCAACCAGGAATAACGCACGATCGGAAAGGCATCTTTAGAAAGACGCGTCTTTAAAAAGACATTCCGTGTGTGCGCTCTTTTAGAGAAATATACTCTTTTAGAGGGGAAAACGCTCTTTCAGAAAATATACTCTCTAGTTTTTCTGCTGAAGCGCCCAGGGGCGTTCTCTGCAGTGCACCAGTGCAGAGGAGGGAGAAGCTGCTGAAATGCGCCATCAGATCCAGCAGAGGTGAATGAACAGTGTTATTCAGCTCAATGAGTATGACCGTTCGGCTCCGAAGAGAAAATCTGAATGAGTGGTTGCATACCAGCTCCTTTTATACCCGTATGTCCGGGGGAGAGGCATGCAAATACCACTCGCCAATTTTCATTGGCCTTTTATCAAAGACCAGAGGTGTCTCGGGCTCCCAAGAGTGACCCCTAGTGTCACTACATCGACACCAATGTCGAGTGAGTGACAGATAGGGAACTTACACTACAAACATCCATTGATCCATTCTTCATGTTTGAACTGACAAAGGTACAGGAAACATGAGGGCATAATATACACAAGACTAAATTAGGTTAACAAGACTAATTAACAAGGTACACCGGGGAGCAATAAAGGGGAGCACAGAGAACAGAGACACGACAAAAACCAAAACCAAACTTCAAACTATAAGTCTTAAACCTCTTAAACCTCTAGGAGCTGTTAGGGAAAATATCCCAAATATATTACAGTGTGCAAGCAACATTTTCAGTGGCATTTGCACACCCTTGCACACTCATTGCTATGCCACTGGTTTGTTTGTCTTTTTGTGTAAGCTGAGGAGTCCCTAATGAGTCATTGTAGGGGAGACACATGTGGTGTTGAATATATGGCTTAAGTGTGACAATAAAGAAGTAAGAAATATTTAAATGAGTGGAAAAACAAAAAACAATTCTGTGAAAAGTGTTTTAGAAAGCAACTTAAAAGTAATTAGTAATATGATTATTTCTCCTCATGAATAAATGAGTTATGTAATTTGATTTAACATTTTTGAGAATTAGTCATTTGTAGTGAATTACTTTGAGTAACCCAGTACTGATTACTGTATATCTGTATTATTACTTAGTTTCAAAATGATGGTAAATGATTTTGGTAAATGGCAGAAATTTTTCAGTTAATGCAACCTTTGGCCTCTTTTACAGTGTCACAAGCCAAAGAAAGAAAGCTAAATAGACAACAAAATGAAGAATGGACTGACATGTAGGCCTTCTTCACCCTTCCGAAAGCAGCTAATTCTTAACCAATCATGCAACATAGTAAAGGACTAGGCTAATATTACAGTATGTGACTTGCCATCGATTATGAAAGCACTTTGGTGGATGGTAACGGCTCCTCCGCAGCAGCTCCTCCACTTCCTGGCGAATGGCAGCGAGCTCCCCTGCCCCCTGGCGAATGGCAGCAAGCTTCCCCACCTCCTGGTGGATGGTAGCGGACTCCTCAGCCTTCGGGTGAACTGCTCCAGTACCACCGCATCAAACATCCTCGGCGTCGTGAACCTCCGTCAGCGGCGAGGGCTCTCTGACGGCACGTCTTCCTCCAGTCCCGGGTTTCCCACAGGTGTGGCAGACAAGCCTCTTGTTCATCGCGAAAGGAGGAAGCAGGAACCGGATTGACACTTAACAAGACTTTAATATTAACTTAAAACACTGAACTGCAACATAATAACAGGACAACACAGACACACAGCTCCGTGTGTGTCTCACTATCTCTCCAGCACTCCCGACGACCCCTCTTATCTTTCTCCCGCTGCTTAGGCCACTCAGCACCAGGCGCGCACACTCACAGCCCGGCCACGCCCTCCACCTCATCACACTAACATTAGTCTCTTTATTCTTTCCAGTGGTCCAACTCTTCTTCAAGAAACCTGAGGGCAGCCAAAGACATGCAGAACTACAGGCATGGATATCCAGTAAGTGTTCTCTTCTCACCTAAAACATCTGAAATGAAAATTAAATCCAGTCTGGGTCATGATACTATAAAAAGATGATGACATGATGTTTGTCTTTTACGTCGTTTATAGAATATCAATGAAGAGGAATGCCCAGAAGAAAGAATGACCAATTTAAAATTCTATCTCAATGAACTTAAGTCATCCCCTGATGGTATGTCCTCTCTTAAAGGGATAGTTAATTGAAAAATGAAAATTATGTCTTGTTTTATACACCCTCAAGTCGTTCCAAACCTGAAGGACCTTTTTAGTCCATGGAACACCAAAAGAGCCTATTTAAGAATATTCAGGCACTTGTTGCCATATAATAAAAGTGAATGAGGACTGGGAATGTAAAGCTCCAAAATGACAAAAAAGCAAGATAAAAGTGTCATATAGTGGTCCATACAACAAAATATATTATAAGTCACCTGAAGCCATATGATAGCTTTGTGTGACCAACAGACTAAAATTTAAATCATTATTCACTGAAAATCTTCCCCTCCACTGTACCTCTCAAATAAAATATGTCATGGCTGTTTGGTCATGAGACGCATGAGAATGACATTTGGCTTCAAATGCCCTTTGTTGTTGTCCATTCAAACTTTGCAGTCCATTTCAGAGCTTCAGCGGAGGGAAAGATTATTAGTGAAACTTTACATACTTAAATTTTGGGCTATCACGCAAAGCTATTCTTAAATAGTTCTCTATTTGTGTTTCACAGAAGAAAGTTGTACAGGTTTGGAATGATATGAGGGTGAGTAAATAAATCATTTTCATTTTGGGGGAACAATTCCTTTCAATTTTCAGAAGATAAGGTTTATCAGACTGTGAGCTCTTATTTTGTTACACGCTGTGATCTTTAGATGTGTCAATTGAGACATTTCATACGGAGTGGAAAACTGATTACAAAAGACTGGAGAGAGTTCATTCCTACATTCAGTGGTATGAAGCACATCCTGAAATATACACTAAACTTAACTATTATATTTATTTAACCTCTGATGGAATAAAATTTTATTGAAGTTAGCTAAGGATTTTTACTAGGGTTTCTAGGCAAATTAAATACTTTAAAAGTTAAAGCTGTATTTCACCTAGGTTGTTTCCCTTGCGAGAGCCGGGAGTGAACTACATGGCTGCAGAGCTCACCAAGAAGGAAATCCTGGTGAGTCAGTGATACAGTGGCTGAACCTGAATTAAGCAATAAGGAACAAGAGGCCGTATTGTGAATACAGTCATGGCCAAAGGGCTTTCACAATATAGCTCAGCCTTGAGGGCTTTATTGCATTTCTAAAATAGTTAATACAACATAAAAATGTAAGTAAATTATTATATATTTTTTTTATTTGTTATTTTATTATAAATGTATAAAATATATTTATTATAAACTCATTAAAGATATTGTCCCTGATGTAACGTATTGGCAGACAAGGAGCAGATGAAGACGAGACGAGATGACGAAGATGAAGATGAAGGACCCAAGTGCAGTTTTATTTACATTGAACCCAAAAGGAAAACAAAACAGAATGTAAACCAGAACATTAACTAAACTAGACTTAGCTTTACTTGAGTAGACATGGACAATGACCGAAACAGAACTTGACAGTGTTACACTTCCACAATACTCAAAAAAAAAGGACAATGGCAAACATGAGGGCTAAAATACAGAGACTGGGGCAAACAAGATAACAAAAACCCAATCAAAAGACTGAACCGATAACAAGATAACCAATGAACAGAAATAATAAGCAAGATAACAAGACACATAAACCTGAACCAATGAAAAGACAAGATTAATGAACATGATAACAAGACAATGACCATAAACTAATGAGAACAAAACACATGAAACATGAGGGTCACATGACAAGACCAGAAAATCACATGAAACAGGAACTACATTTCAAAATAAAAGACATGAAATCAAAACGTGAAAACATGAAATTGAACAAAAACACACAAACACGTGACATATCCCGGTCCTCAATGGGCGGCTCCTGACACCCAAACATAAACAACCCTAGAGTTCAATAGGGAGGGCTTCTTTGTGAAATGGCGGACTTGGACCTTGGGGCACTTTGAGGCAGGGAAACCAGGGGACCAGACAGGGCTAGAGACCACAGGGGACCAGAGGGTGCTGGAGACCAGGGCGAACCAGGCAACCAAGATGACCATGGCAGATCTGATGAGAGGCCTGTAGACCAGGACGGATCCGGCGGAGGACCCAGACACCAGGGCAAATCAGGTGAACAAGGCGGAGCCAGCACAGGACCTGAAAACCAGGGTGAACTATGCTACCAGGGCGGATCTGGCAGGAGACCAGGGCAGATCCTGCGGGAGACCAGGACGGATCCGGCGGGAGGCCAGGAGACCAGTGCAGATTCGGCATGAGGCCAGGAGAACAGGCCGGATTCGGCAGGAGGCCAGGAAAACAGGGCAGATCCGGTGGGAGGCCAGGAGCGTGGCCAAGTGAGAAAGCTGTGGAGTGTGGCATGACGAGACAGACGTGAACCGTGGAGCAGGGCCTTGATATGGTAGTGTGGCATGATGACACTGACAAGGCAGCGTGGAATGGTGAGGCTGACAAGGCAGTGTGTGGCATGGCAAGGCTGACGAGGCAGCAGGGCATGGCGAGGCTGACAAACAGCATGGCATGGTGAGGCTGACAAGCAGCAAGGCATGGCGAGGCTGATGAGCAGCGTGGCATGGCGAAGCACCGTGACATGCTGTACATTCGGTGGCGGAGCTGCTGGAGGCAGAGACCCAGGGGACGGAGCTGCTGGAGGCGGAGACCCAGGAGGCAGAGCCACTGGAGACGGAGACCCAGGGGTTAAGTCAGCCTGGCATAGTGGGTTAGACGTGGCGGCTTGGCGGGTCATATGTGGCAGCTTTGCATGGCAGGTCAGACATGGCAGCTTGACATGGCGAGACAACATGGGTTGGCATGGCAGGCGTGACAACATGGTTTGATGAGGCATCTGTGGCAACATGGCATGACAAGGCAGACATGACAGCCGAGGCTTCATGCGCTGGCTCTGGGTTGGCCGAGGCTTCATGCGCTGGCTCTGGGTTGGCCGAGGCTTCAGGCGCTGGCTCTGGGTTGGCCGAGGCTTCAGGCGCTGGCTCTGGGACGGCCGAGGCTTCAGGTGCTGGCTCTGGGACAGCCAAGGCTTCAGGCACTGGCTCTGGGACGGCCGAGGCTTCAGGCGTTGGCTCGTGGTCTGTGGCAGGCGTGGGCACTGGCTCGTGGTCCGTGGCAAGCGTTGGCGTTGGCTTGTGGTCCATGGCGGGCGTGGGCGGTGTCTCATGGTCCGTGACTGGCATGGGCGCCGGCTCGTGGTCCGTGGAGGGTGTGGGCGCTGGCTCATGGTCCGTGGTGGACGTGGAGGCCATGGAAGTGGACTCTGACGTGGTGGTGGACTCTGGCATTTTGGTAGCTGTAGGAGGCCCAAGTTACTCATCAGCCACTCCCACAATAAATGACGAACACCTCAGTATATGGGCATAGTCTATATACTGAGCCAGAGTCCAAGGAATAACGCATCCGGTTGGTTTCACATATAGTACGTTTTAAGTGAACCAAACCCAGTTCGGTTAAAGTGAACCAGAAAGGGAACAAGCCACTAATGACCTCAGTGCTTTTGGTGTTCACAATGTAAGTGGACTAAAAAGAGGACCCAGTTTCTTTTTTAGTCCTCTTCACATTAATATGGTCTCAGACCCCTTGTTGTTCACACCACAGCTCCTTAAGAACTCAGACCCAATTACAGCTAGGGCTGTCACGATTATTAAATTTGGCAGACAATAATTTTTCATAAATAATTGTGAATATTATGATAAGCAATTGTCAGACAAATTGTCATACTTATTAAGGTTCATGCATGCTTATTACAAATAGGCCTACACCTGAAGTAGTAATTAAATTAAAGAATATTGAATTTTTCAATATTTTGAAACATTTTGGGTCCTTTTAGGGGGGGTCTGAGACCACTGGGGTTGTTCACATATACACATTATACCGATCTGACAGCGCTTGGAGTGCTCAAACAAACTAGGTGTGAAAACGCCCTAAGCCTGCATGAAAAAATTGCTTGAGGGAGACCTCTCCAAACTCCGTTGCAGAGCCCTCAAAACTCAACTACGAAGTCCTCAAGGGGACGATTCCCCTGGCAGAGGTGCATTAGTTAAGCTGCTGGGTTCATAATTGGCGGTTGAGTATTCTGTAAAGTATTGGCAGAGCAGGAGCAGATGAAGACGAGACGACGAAGATTAATTAGAACCCAAGTGCAGTTTTATTTACAGTGAACCCAAAATGAAAACAAAACAGAATGTAAACCAGAGCATTAACTAAACTAGACTTGACTTGAACAATGACCAAAACAGAACATGAAGACAGCATTACACTTCCACAATACTTGACAAAAGGACAATGGCAAACATGAGGGCTTAAATACAGAGACTGAGGCAAACAAGATAACAAAACAACCAATGAGAAGACTGAGCTGATAACAAGATAACCAATGAACAGACAGAACTAATAAGCAAGATAACAAGACACATAAACCTGAACCAATGAAAAGCCAAGACTAATGAACATAAATTAAACCAATGAGAACAAAACACATTAAACATGAGGGGCACATGACAAGACCAGGAAATCAAATTAAACAGGAACTAAATTTCAAAATAAAAGACATGAAATCAAAACATGAAATTGAACAAAAACACACAAACGTGTGACACCTGACATGTCAACCAAGGTTAGTTTCTATGGGTGTTATGCGGTGATATAAACAGTAGCCGATGAACCGGTGTTTCATGCCATAGCTGTCATAATATTTTGTATTTCAACTCGATTGTAATGCTGTATTGATTGGTCAGCATCAAAGACCACAAACAATCAGTTTTATAATAAACATTGAACGACCAGACACCTTAAACTCGCTGAGACACATGATTCTAGTTAAATTTTTTCTGTGTATCACATATGGGAATGTCTGTTGTGCGCAGGCCTTCAGGGAGAGCGATGAAGCCAAGAGTCGTCTGGTGGATTCATATGACCTCATGCTGGGTTTCTATGGAATACAGCTGCTGAACAGAGACACTGGAGAGGTGAAGCGAGCTGACAACTGGAGAGAACGATTTGCCAATCTAGAGAGGTGAGACACACGTGGTTATTTTTTTAAATTAGGGATTCATTCAAACATGATTTTCTTTGTGTATCAATTTAATTCCAAATGTAAATTCTCTGTCCATTTATTCTGGTTTGTATATTTGTCCAAACCTTTGTTGAGTTATTTGAGTCATTTAAAAAAAATTCCAAGCCTGAGAAAGACCTGTTGTTACACTGAAACTGTGAAAGAAGAATGTAATAAATAAACTAATAAGAAACAACTATTAATATATATAACATTCTTACTGCTCAACTTTCTTCATTCAAAAGTTTTGGACAGCATCAGTAGAGAAATGCCTGCTTAAAACCAGTAACCTGATACATATATGTTTTACGCCCACCATGGACCAGTAAGAATGTTTTTACTGATGAAATAGTTTTTATTTATAGCCCTGAACTCAAATGGGGGGCTAGTCAAAAAAGGCCAGTGTTTTACCAGAAACCAGCTTGTGGAAATACTTTGTTATTAATGGTTATTAATAATGAAACATGACATGGAAAATAAATATTAGCATGCAAATATTCATTTAGTTTCTCCTCTTTGTAGATCAAAATAAAATAAAAAGTTTAGTTTCGTTTAGAGAAAATAAAAAAAGAAAAAAAAAACTAAATCAGTGCTCTGTTTTTGTTTAGCCATGAAATGGGATATTGTCTGAAATGGGTTTTTCAGTGGCTGATGTCAACATCTACAACATCGAGATCTACATAAAAGGCCCACTAATTGCTTCTCAGAATGCTTCACTATTTCGAAGTGTTCAGAACACTGCGTGCTGAGGACATTTTTTGGATACAGCCGTGTAAATGCAAGTGGGAAGACTCGAGTCAAAAGCAGCCACAATGACACAATGCATTGGAAATTATTTCCTGCCATGTATTTGCCGTATATTTTCAATATCCTGGAATACACAGATCTGAATCTCTAATATGTAGACCGTTATATATCAGTTGGCCTATTTATGATTGTTTTTAATTTGTTTTAAAAACAAAACAAAGCATGTTTATTTTTTATACTACAGAAACACTTTGTTTTGTATAAACAGAAAAATTATTTATGCTTATACAGTTCAATAAACATTTGTAAACTAAATGTTCTGGTGATAACTCACAGACAGTCAGCATGGGACTCGAACTCAAATATGAAAATCCTCAGATATTGGTTGAATACATTAACCACCAGGCTATACGGTATTTAAATTAACGTGAAATTGGGTTTACATGATAGAATAAAGAGTGTGTAGATGCTATCATGAACAATAAATCAAATTCCAGATTTGCTTTTTGTAAAACAAATAGATCTCTTTAAATACTCTCTCTCTCAAATGTCTCTTTCTCATAAACACATTTATCTGCTTGTCTCCAAATAAATCGTCTTCAGACAAACTCTAACATTCTTCACATAACTGACTGCACATTCAATGCATCCGTGGCAGACAAACACAAGTGTTGTACTATGCATGTAGGTAAATGTCTGTGCATGGTGGTAAATCCAAAGAGATGAATATTTTAATAACACAGCAAAGCTGATATCTTCTTGAGTTGTTACCTAGTTATAGTGGTAAACAGCTGCCGCTTGTGCTCACGTTGATGACGTAATCGGACCACGGTTCAGACACAAATAATATAATGTGAACAGAGACCAGTGGGGGATAGGGGGAGGAAGCGAACTCTGGTTTGGACCAAGCAATCGAACCAAGTGTTAAAGCACACTAAAAGTTTCTATGGGTGCTGTGCAGCGATATAGACAGTAGCTGTGTACATATTTTTTCATGCATAATAATTATAAAAGAATTGGCAAAATACTTTTTAAAATAGTTTTGGATGGAGCGTAACTACGCAGTTTTCAAAGGAGCCATGATTTCAATCAAAGCCTACCCTTATTGGTTTCATCTGTGATTCTATCAGGCTTCTTTGACCACCACCACTGTTGAAATGCTTGTCTTGACTAAGTCTAGTGTTTTTTAAGCTAGAACCCAGGGGGTCGCAAAAGACATTATTATTTGTTTGTCACTGCACATGTAAACAAAACAGTGTGGTTTGTGGTCAGTGTCATTTGTGCATTTGTTGACTCAAACATAACTAACAGCACACAAGACATTTTTTTGCATCTACCATCTTACTTGCATCCAAATACTTAGTGAATTGTTTTCTGTTTTGTTTGTTTGTTCATTTCTACATGGTCTCTTACATAGCACTTAAAAATAACATGATTTACCCTCTTAATCTCTTTTGCTTTCAGAAACATGCACAATAACCTCCGGATTACCAGAATCCTCAAGAGCCTGGGAGAGCTTGGTTTTGAGCATTTCCAAGCCCCTCTCGTACACTTTTTCCTTGAGGAGACCCTTGTCAGGAAGACTCTCAGCAGCATGAAACGCAGCGTGCTCGACTACTTCCTGTTTTCTGTGCATGACAAGCATGAGCGCAGGAAGCTGGTCCACTTCGCCTTTCAGCACTTTGAGCCCAAAGACAAGTTTGTGTGGTGCCCCAGAAAAATACAGAAACGCTTCAAGAAAAAGTCTGAGAAGCGGCAAAACTCTTTAGTTGGCAACGGAGAGAGTCCAGCGAACGATGAAGGTCACATGAGGCATAAAAATAAGGATGGAGAAACCACAAGTGAACTAAAACATGGCAACCGAGAATATGACATTATAAAAACTAAGAAGCAAGCTGAAGGTCACTCTTTTATGTGCGTAGACTCTGAAAAACAGTCAGAGTCCTCAGAAGACCTTGAGCCAAATCTGGAAAGTTCTTCAGTAGATTTACCTCTTAACAATGGTACCATGGTTGACAATGGAGAGATGGACATCTGTACTGATGAACCAAGCGGTGTAGAAGGCCAACAAGCGATAGATGATAAAATCAGTGTAGGTGGGTTGACTGAGATTACTCGAGTGGCAGAACAAATACTGGAGCTTGAAACAGATCAGGAGGTCTCAAAAATGAAGTGTGAATGTGTAGCTGGTTCTAGCACCATTTCAGCTAAATGCAATGATGCTCGGGATGATATAGAAAGTCTAAACTGTCCAGTCGAATTTCATGGAGCAACCTCAGGCACAAGAATAGAGAGGACAGTGCCTGAAAGATCTGCACACAATTCAACAACACAGTCTTCACAGAAGCTTCCCAGATCTGACTTTGAAAATACATCTGGAGTGACAGCTCATAAAGAGACAGAAGAAACGATGAACATCCAATTGGTGGAGAACAATGAAAACAATTAAATAAACTGCAACCAATCAAATGGACCACATAAGAAAGAGCCAGTGGACATGAATGATTCCTGAATACTGTAAAACAAGAACAATGAAATGCTTTATAAACCTAACATTATTATGACACAAGAATTGACTGGTTATTTTTTAAATAAGGGATTCATTCAAACATGATTTTCTTTGTGTATCAGTTTAATTCCAAATGCCATATGTAAACTTCTCTGTCCGTTTATTCTAGTTTGTTTATTTGTCCAAACTTTTGTTGTTATTTTCATTTAGGTTTATTTTTTTTCCAATTCTGAGAAAGACCTATTGTTACACTGAAACTGTGAAAGAAGAATGTAATAATTAAACTAACTTGAAACAATTATTAATAACAATATTTACGTAGTGAATATATATGTATAGACAGGTTACTGGTTTTGAGCAGGTATTTCTCTACTGATGCTGTCCAGAACTCTTGAATGAAGAAAGCTGAGCATTAAGAATGTTTTTATTGATGAAATTGTTTTTATTTATAACCCTGAACTCAAATGGTGGCTAGTCAAAAGGGGCCTTTGTTTTACAAGAAACCAGCTAGTGGAAATGCTTGGGTAATAATGTTTTAATATTTGGAATTGGTATAAAGAAAAATTCCAGTTGATCTTCATAACTCTGCATCTCTTTAACCAGAATTGACAAAAAAAGTTCAAATTCAAAAAGAGCTGGAATTGTAAGATGGTGATGTTCAAAAGAAAATCATAAATAACTGTAAGCTCATTGTTTGTTTGTTGTTGATGTTTTGTTTTGTTTTTTACAGTTATGTCTTATATTGACAAGCATAAGCACAGCTGTACTTAGTGCTACTTTATACCTGTCAGCTGTTAGAGGGATTGATTTGGATATCAGATACCTAAATAGATCATATTAATTTCACAGATCAATAATGTGAAATGAATATGATAAGAAAACAGCATTAAAAGAATAGAATGTTCAGGGCCTGTATTAACACCAAATTTTTCATTAAATCACTTTCTGTCCACCGTATATTATTCTACTGTTATTTTCAAAACTAATTTCTTCTATTAAGGTTCCCTGCACACGTGATTATAGGCATTTTAAAAACAATAATAAAAGTGTTTGTTTCATTTTGCTCAATTTCTGCAGTTGATTATAATGAAGATTAGAAACATAATATGCATAAACATAAAAGCTTTTCAAATCAGACAGGCCTCTTACGATCAAGCAATTCATGAGGATAACGCATACCACAGCACATAACGGTAATTGGATTAAGTGTTTTTTTGTTCATGCAGGAAATGTGAACAGCATGAGTGTGATGGATCATTTGAGCTGCTTGCCAATAATCCCAGAACTCACAATGTCTCATTAAAACAGTGTTTCTGGACCTAAATAATACTTATTTAATTACCAGCCTTATTACAGTATGTATGGCAGGCAGGCTACATAGTCTTTTACGTCTAGTTATGTATTCATTGCTGTATTTATGACTGACAAATTAATCCAGATAAGTTTGTAAAAGAAGGCTAGCCACACTAAAAAGTACCATGGTAATACAATGTTTTGGACATGTTTTATGGTATATACAAAACCAATGAATAGTTTTAAAACAGTATTCATTCTATTTTTTCTACATTTTAGAACAATAGTCCTTAAAAATAGCACATATCAAATAATTGGAATTATGTAGTGTGCAAAATGTTAAACAAGTCAAAACTATCCTAAATTTGAGCTAAGCTCTGCACACTCTCGCAGATCCATAGCCTATTCCCTCAGCCATCAATGCATATCTAGCTGTAATCTACTATATCTTTAGGTAGGGTGACCAAACGTCCTCTTTTTCCCGGACATGTCCTCTTAAAAAAACATCCGACCGGGATTTCTAAATTTGTGAAAATGTCCGGGATTCGGCTTTAGTTGCATTACGATGTGCATCGGGTCTAATAATTCATTGTGTGTGCGCGCATATTTGCATTGCTTTAACCCCTCTTTGTAAGTCCCGCCTTCTCGCACACCAATTGGTCAATTATAAGAGGCTTGCAGCAACTATTGGCCAAATTGCTGCTTGTCAATCTCTCCGCTAACGCGTTCAGCATCAAACAGTTGCTTGACAGTAGCAGCAAATGACAGCTGTGGAAACAATGCCCAAACGGAAGTGCAGATTTACAGAAGATTTGCACAGAAAATTCCCATGCTTTCGTCCAGGTCGAGATCCGTGGGAAGCAGAATGTATGACATGTAAAGCTGGCACTTATGTGTCAGTTGCTAATAACGGTGCACGTGATTTAGAAGCACACATTAGCTCTGCGAAACATAAAGGGTCAGTAAAAGGTGAAAGTTCATCAGGTAAATTAACGGACTACTTTTTGCGACCAGGTAAAATTGTTATCACATTGCTTCATTTTCCATGGCCATTCAAAATAATAGTAATAGTAAATGAAGGTACTCTCATGGCATCAAATATTATATTTTAGTACATGGACATTCAAAAGAATGTTGGACATTTTTGTTTATTTATATATACTTATGTTATGCTAATAGAGTGTCTTTTTCACTGTATTAAAGTTTGCATTCATAGTAACACTTTTTTGAACCCTATTATCCCCCCCCTCCCCCCTCCCTCCCCGTGTAAATACCAATTATATCCTCAAAGTTTATTTTTTCATTAGTCTGTATGTGAGTTCTGTGGAATCCTGAGCACGTCCCCCCTCCCTCTCGAGCCCTGCCCCTTCAGCTGCAGCCGTGGTTTTATCTTCAATCATACTTCGAGTCCGTGAGCAGCGGAACCCAGCACAGGCACAGGACTGCGGGGAGGACAGCAGCCATGGCTATGCTCTCAACGCTTCAGCTGCTCTTTCTGTTCCAGCTCTTAACATCATCTCTTACCCAGGTAAGACAGCCAACGAGCGGCAATCTCCGGTTACATTCAGTGGCTGGTTTGCGACACAGAACCTGCGGGATGCTTGAGATGATATATAAATGATAATTGATTGCTTTCTAATAGAATGTCTAAATTGAATATTATAATAATAGAATATTAAAATTTAAAGGACTGGCGTTTATACAAGTTAATTAACTTGCATTGCCAAGTTTATGCAGTTGCAAAATTGTATCTAGCACGATCATTTCAACTGATTATGTATTGTGGAAAACTGTAACATCTATTCACATCGTTGCGTAAATGGCCAGTAAACTCCATAACTTGTTACATTTATAAAAATAAATACAAAATTCTGTGAGTTTTAGACTCTTCTCTGTAAAGTGAACAGCACACATTTTTGTTCATAATTCTGATCAATTTTACTTAAGAAAACTGGGAATATCTCTGTAAATTCATATTGAATTGAATTTCTCCTGTGGGGATTAATAAAAAAGTATATCATATATCGTACTTCCCTGTTGATGCCTACTAATAGCAGTATTAATTCCAATTTCATTTAGATAGGGATCCTTTTGTTCTGGTGCTCAGATCAGGAGACATGACTTGAGGACTGCTTACTTTTACTTTATATACTTATGTTGCCAGTGTGTTTTTTTTTTTTTTTTTATTTATTTATTTATATATTTTATTGGATTATTGTAATATTTTATTTTTGGATTGTTTTTGTTTATAGCTGAGGCCAGGCCCCCATGGAGCACCTGGACTGCAGGGGCCCCCAGGACCCCCAGGGAAAGATGGCATTGATGTGAGTAGACACATATGCAATAATGAAATAATTGACTGAGATGAATGCAAAATAATTAATCTTAAAGCCTGGAGTAGATATGATTATTCAGTTAAACACACAACAAGACTTTTCTATTTCCCTTTTCATTATTTCTTTCTCTTTGCTTCTTTCTTTCCTTCTTTCTTTCTTTCTTTTTGGTGGAAAAAGGTGTGAGAGAATAAAATGAATACAAAAAATATAACAAACAAATTTAATGTATAAACAATACATATAAAAAGCATGTCTGACAGAAAGACAAAAATAGTAATTTTCTTTGTTTGGTAAAGCTGTGAATTGTACTACTGGTTCTACTGCTGTATTGATATGCTGACAGAAATTGGTTTACCTAATTTTCATTCTGTAAACTTCCATTCACCTAAAGCATTAATTTCTCAACATTAGCACGAATATTTGTCTATACTTCTTTGATATAATCATTTTCTCAGGCTAAATTATTGATTTCTACAAAAGGTTTCTTCGTGTATTAATTTAGATGGGTTGTGTTATATTGTTGGGTTACAACATATTCTTGGTAGAAAGAATGAAAACCCTCTCAAGAATTTACAAATGCAAACAGTGAATAACATTGAATGTTTCCTTAGTAAATTAAAACTGGCTTCACACAGACAGAAAAAGTGCAGTGACAGAGAGTCCATTCATTCAGTCTACAGAAATCAAACACAAGCGTCTAAAGTTTCCCCAACCCCCTCTAAACCCGCAATACTGCTCTCCACACATAACCCCCCTCACCTCTCAGTGTTGAGTATGCTGAGTGTTAGTATTCAGTAGAATATGCATAGTATGATAAAGTTTGTTAAAATCTCTAAATAGTTTGTTCAAGTTTATTGGTATAAATCTGCATAATCACTTTGGACTGGTGTGGAATCAAATAAATCAACAGATATGATAGAAAACTGAGTGGTTGTTAATGTTTCTCTGCAGGGTAAACCTGGTCCTGCAGGACTACCAGGAAAGCCTGTGAGTATTTCTGAATCCTGTGATGTGTGATGCATATAAACTAATCTTACTTCCGCTGTGTTAAACATCTCAGCCATGTTTGAACCCTAGCATTGATTTCAGGGCACCACTAACATTCCCAGTTTTACGATAATATTAGCCTGCTCTGGATGAGAAGTGAAAAGTTGTTAGCTGTACAAAGGCCAACAATTTCAACAGTATCACACTGCTAAGTTCTAATTGTAGCTTGAGTAGTACAGAAATTTGAGCAGAAAGAAACAGACACAGATAGATTTTTATATATAATTGCTTATGGAAGAGATGTGTCTTCAGCTGTTTTGTGAATGTTGAGAAGGTCTCAACAGATTGGGTGGGGATTGGAAGCACATTTCACCACTTAGAAATAGAGAATGTGAGTGATCTAGAGAGCCACTTCGTTCCTCGTTGCAATGGAACCACCAGGCGCCGCTCATTCTTTGTCCGCAGGAAGTGAGAGGGGACACAGAACTGGAGGACTGAGATGAAGAATGAGTGTTCTGTTTCATTGGCTGTCCTGAAGGCCAAAGTCAAAGCCTTGTATTTGATATGGGCAGCTACAGGTAGCCAGTGGATTGAGATCAAGAGGGGAGTGACCTGAGCCCTCTTTGGTTGGTTGAAGGTTCTGGACCATCTGCAGTGGCTTAATCATGCTAGTGGGGAGGCCAGCCAAAGAGCATTGCGGTAGTCCAGCCTTGATATGACAAAAGCTTGGACTAGGAGCTGCACAGCTTATTCAGACAAGAAGGGTCTGATTTCCCCGATGTTGTAAAGCGTGTACCTGCAAGACCGGGTGGTTGACGAGATGTGGCAAAGTTTAGCAGCTTATCATACACCATTCCCAGTTTCCTGACTTCCCTGGTTGGCATTAGTATTATTGAATCAAGATAAATTGTGAGGTTGTGGTCAACAGTACGGTGGCATTTCTTCATCCAAAGCAAGACATCTGAAAGGCAGGCTAAGATACTATCTGAGACGATGGGGTCTTCGGGAGCAGTGATGCTGGAAGAGTGTTTATGTCACTCTGGTGACAATACTTTCAGGATTACTCCACCCAAACTTCACCTTTATTTCTGTCATTAGTAAGGTCAAGAAGAGAAACTAGGTTCAGTTGAGTCACAATTTTGAGCTCCATCCACGGACAAAACAACACTTTGCATTTATCACTCTTAAAAAATGAAATGAACATGTGAATCTTTATCCAGTCACTCTGAAGATCTTTATAGCCATACAACAAATAGCAAGAAGATAGAATCAATACACAAATCATATTATATCAAATATTCTTTCAAATCTGTTTCTCTTTTGATTGCAGGGGCCAAAAGGAAAGGCTGGTACACCAGGGGTCGCAGGAAGTCCGGGATTGCCTGGCCTCCCTGGAGTGGATGTAAGTCTGAACAAAATAGCAGAATTTTGCCACATAAAAATGTTTTTATGAAATGTATCCAGTATTCCATGGTTGGTTGACATGTTATTTGTTACTAATAAAAATAATCGTGACATTATTGGTTCATGTTTTTAGTGCTCTTGATTGATGTGTGAAATGTTTTACAGGGTTTAACTGGTTCTGACGGGCCAGCTGGTAAGGACGGACCACCAGGAGCAACTGTAAGTCTGTCTGTCTATTTGACCTGTTGAGTTTAACAGATCTCTTAAAGCTGAAGTGTGTCATTTTGTGGATGCTAATTCCCCCAAAAAACTGTGATATTGTGGCAAAACATTGTTCTATTTGTTTAAGCCAAGGAGGTCTATAATACCTCGAGTTTTAGGCGTTGCTAGACCCTATGTAGGAGGACTTTAGTCCCCCAAAATCTCATCTCAGTCCCACAAAAATCTGTGACTTTGCAATCAGCACACAAATGTGTGATCTCTGCTAAAATCTCTTAGTTGATTTGTTGACACGCAAATTTTAATAAAGTGTAATTAGACTCATTTCGGTAAGCAAAATATATTAACTTGTTGCCACCTACTGGTGTAAAGGTGTGATTTACAAAAATGGTCACATTGATTTATGCCAAAATGAACACTGATTGGCTGATCCACAAGAACGTGCTCATTCTCAAGCCCTTCACCTTGAGCTTTGACATAAAAGGCAACATACAGTGAAAAATTAAAGTCCATTTCATGCTTTTAAGAGCCCTCCAAAAAGAATCAGGCACTGGTAAAACATCTACTATATTGTAATTAAATATTAGCTATATATAATGTGTGTTGCCATCCCCATTTTGAATGGCCGTTTATGGAGTTAGATACTTTTTGCCCCCACAGTGGTACAGTTACTGAAGAATCTGTGTAGCATCTACCAGCAGGGGCTAACGGGTGAACTCTGACCACTGGGTTTGAGCGGCCCCACATGTCAACTTCTGACTCAACCAATAGCAGGTTTTTGGCAGGACCACCTGTTTGTCTGAGTGTTTGGGAAACCTGTTTCAATTCAGTTTGGTGCCACTAGTCACGCAGAAATTACAAACCCGCAGCTTAAACTGGTTTAATTTCATTTCAAACAGCGTTTTGTGGCTCTTAACTGGGTCAGGAGCTACTTACAGCCACTAGCAGTTCCTTTCAAGAGTTTAAAGTGCATCAGGTGATTTTTGGTGTATTTATCCAGCAATGGTTGTGGTTTTACTCTAATCCAGCCAGGAATGTGAAATGTTCCCAGCACAGGGTTTCTGGCAATCAGTCTCTGGGAATCAGTGCAAATCACTGTTATTCTGTGTGACCGCTACCAGTGAACTGTATATTGGCCAGTTGATGTGACAGTGGAGAAAATATGCCATCATTAGCTGTTTGATATTGCTCTAATATCAATATTAAAGGATAATATCTTCAATGAAAACACATCTGAATAAACATTTTAATATGTTAACTGTACATTGGTGAAAGGTTGTTTTTATTGTCTCATTTTTTTGTTTTTTTGTTTTTTTTTCTCTAGTCAATTTGACTTGAAGTGAAATGTGCAGTTGTTTTGGATATTAAAATACTATCTTTGATCTCAGTTTAAAGCTGAAGTGTGTCATTTTTGCACCACTAGCGCCATCAAATGGAATAGCAAAAATAAACATTAGCTGCGTCCGAATATAAATACTTCCCTGCTATATAGTAAGCCAAAACAGTATGCTAAATTAGTAGTATGTCCAAATCCTCAATATTTATAAAAGAGTAAGCAAGAAAAAACCTGAAGACCTACTATTTCCATCGAGATTGGGAAATGTGCATCGACTAGACAGTTTCCTGTCCCGTAATACAACAAAAGCTGAGGAGACGTCATGTTCAAAACGCTGGATTTAAAAAAATAAGGGCAGAAACACACTAACAGATAGCCCCACCCTAAGGCTGGACAGATGGAAATGTTAGAAGTGCCACAGAGACACATTGTTTACACTTTTCAAAGAAATCAAGCTACAAAGAGCTTATAAATGTTTCTGTATATTAAGATGGGACAGGAGAAAGGATTTTAACATTAAAAATTACACACGTCGGCTTTAATAATAGTTGAATAAAAGTAAGCCATTGGTAGGCTGACTTCTGGAAAAGCGTAAATACTGTGAATCTGTGGTGCTTTCAACATATTGGCTATTTTGGGATGGAATGCTAGCTTACTGCTTATGGAAGCTACCAGAGCCGAAGTGGGATTCATATTCAGCTCGCAATTTCATGTCCAAATTACTTGAAAATTATTTACAGTAAGCTCTCTGTGTCTTTATACCACATATTGCATAAGTGAATCTTGAAGGGATAATTCACCCAAAAATGAAATTTCTTATCATTTACTCACCCTCATGCCATCCGAGAGGTAAATTACTTTCTTTCTTTGTAGAACACAAACGAAAATTTTTAGAAAAATATCTTAGCTCTGTTGACCCTTTTTAATACAAGTGAATGAGAAGCAGTGAGAAACAGGGCCTTGTTTCCCAAAAGCATCGTAAGCCTAAGTAGATCATAGAATCAATCTTACGATTCATCTTAGTTTTGTGTTCCGTTTCCCAAAAGCATCGTAACTTAAGTAGTACTTGAAAATGCTTGTAGATTAACGAGTGCTCTGGAGTAATCGTACAGCACTAAGAACATTGTAAGCATGAAGACTTACGCAGACACCTGTAGGACAAACGTGAAATTACACCTGATACAATTTAAATACCAATAGCTACACTTTATGCTCATTTAATATCAGTATACATACGTTTTATTTTATTATTATTTTTAACCGACAAGGATAATAATAATAACAGTAATAAATGCAGAAAATGGTTGTCAAAATTGGGTGAACAGATATATTAATAAGTAAACAAATAAAGTTATTTGTGGACTAGTTGGTAACAACAAAGTGGTGGCATGATTGTTGCAGAGAACTGTAAAAATTACAATCAGAGAGAGAAGAAAAAAAGTCAATAACTTGCTGCCATGCATGAAAATTGTCCGTACATTATATTGGCTCCGCATCCTGGTCTCATCTTCCTCTCTGACACCGAAGGGCGCTCTCACCCGCACCACGCGTTGTGTAGTACTGCACATGTTGTGTAGCATTGCTGTTACCGTTATCACTTTTGGAAGTAAAGAGCAAATCTCCCTTTGATTGGTGAATGTCCCTAAAGCGCAACTTCCACATGTCTCCTTATTTTGCGGTCCGCAATAACACGGTGAACCTCGTTATATTCAGTAAATGCTTGTCATTAGCAGGACTATACACAGGGTCTCCGCTGTCTTCACTGATCCTGGAAGCTTTAATCTCGATCCACAGAGCAAATTTTAAAATTGAAATATTAAAATGGACATCTGACGAACGAAGCAGTGATTGCGTAAAATAATTATATCATTCTGCACAAAACAATTGCAAAACAAAATGCAATTATGTGGTGAATTAAGTTGTACAATTAAGAAAATATTTTTAAATACTTCCAGCGTGCTAAATTACAAACATTTTTACAGTTATTGAACTTTAAATATAATGAAGTTGCAATGACGAGCAGCACTGTATGGTCACATTTCAGCACTTCACTTTTATGGACAGCGTCTCTCTTAAGTAGCACTTAAAGCGCAACCTCGCACGTTCATGTTAATTTGTAATTTTCTTTTTACTTGGAATGCAAATGTTATGGACAGCGGCAATATGGTTACAGTCTCTTTAAGAGGGTTTTCGTGCATGATACAATACTGAAGGCACTCTGCGCAGTTTGCTTCGCTGAGTTTCATGTTTTGAGAGTTGTAAAGTCCCATTATTTTCGTACCATGTTGTGCTGTTGCATATGTATTCATTTACTTTAAGTATTCTTTTATTTTGTGACAATAAACAATATTATTATCATTCTGCAATGATAAGAGTGAGGATTTCAGAGATTAACTGACTGAGATTGTGTGATGCTCTTGTACTAAAGCACGTTCATCCATTCATCTAATAGTATCTGTTCTAGCTGGATCTTCCGTGATCCTTCCCACGCTGTCAATGAAGCATCCGTGATGGAGCAACAGCCAATGTTTCGTCTCTCACAGCCCGTACTCTCATTTTTGGGTGTGAGACAATGAAATATGGTAGAGACTACATTCACTACAATACAGAACGCAATTCTGATCCCTTAAATACCAGATGATGTGGACGGTCGGCAACTGTTATGCAACACTTGATGAAAGTTTATTAATAAACATGCGGACCTGCCAGCCCAGTTTTGACCGGCCCACTGGGAATTTGCCCGATCCCCCCAGTTAGCCACTCCGGCCCTGGATGCAACACATTGGATTGTTCAAAATATTGAAGAAAAAAAAAGTTTGAAAATATTGATTGCATTATGCAATGAAAATATTTCAAACTCTAGTATGGTACATTGTTGTCATTATGTTTCACGTTTAATTCAGTGAGTGGCATCTTAGTCATCATTTTGTCAAATTATTAGGTCATGACAAGTCCCCCTCCATAATCAAATAAGGCCAAATTTTCCCCTCCAATAATTGATATCCTTGTTGCTGTTCTGCTGCAGACCATTATGCACTGCTGTCTAATTGTCATTAGGTTGTTGCAGGAATAACATAATGGTTTAAAAAAGTTTAATTTTTACTGCGCTCAGTAGTGTAACACCGCTCGTCAATGTCATATGAGATAACAGGGACCTCATGGATTATTCCAGTGTCATGCATCAGCAAGCAGTTCAGTTTAAAAGCGTTAGTGTCATGTAAGATGCGCTGTAATTATCTAACTAAATATGCAAAATTTGACCACTGTTTTATGATTGAAATGTTGTACCGGCCATTTTGAATTTAAAATATGTCATGTACAGTATGTGATTTTTATGTCATTCATAATTGTGAAATTGAAAACATTAACAGGGTAGATTTCAGCGAATCAGGCTTAAGACAAAGAGTGTGAATGTGTATATTGTAAAGGAACTGAATGAATGTAGTAATCTGGCAGGCTTTTGAAGGAGCTTTTTTAGAAAATCTCTTGACATTGTCTAAGAAAATTGTCTATCCACCTTTTCCCTGGGGGTCTTACTGGGGAAACGAATGTGGGTGGGACGTCCGCCGGAAGTTCTACACCATTACCTAGCTCTGGCTGCAGTCATTTTAAGATCGTTTACAGCTGGTAATAAGACGCGTTTCAGATGATCCGATTGCAAAGGTCAACGCTAAATATAGTTGTAAACGGGGTGCAAAATGTTTTGTGATTGGATCACAAAAAACACAAACAGAGGTAGTCAAAAAACTACATCGCATTTGAGGTTTAAAACGATGTCTGATGCGTCCCGGACAGCAGCAAAGCACCACTTCTCACCAGTCAATCACCTGCCGAACAAATGTTTAAACTTACATGTGGATTTCAAAGGAAATAACCATCCAATCGGAAAACTTGAAAAAGTGATTACAAGGGGCCTGGTAGCTCAGCGAGTATTGACGCTGACTACCACCCCTGGAGTCACGAGTTCGAATCCAGGGCATGATGAGTGACTCCAACCAGGTCTCCTAAGCAACCAAATTGGCCCAGTTGCTAGGGAGGGTAGAGTCACATGGAGTAACCTCCTCGTGGTCACTATAATGTGTGGTTCTCGCTCTCGTTGGGGCACATGGTGAGTTGTGCGTGGATGCCGTGGAGAATAGCGTGAAGCCTCCACATGCGCTACGTCTCCGCGGTAACGCACTCAACAAGCCACGTGATAAGATGCGTGGATTTACGATCTCAGACACAAAGGCAACCGAAATTCGTCCTACACCACCTGGATTGAGGCGAATCACTACGCCACAACAAGGACTTAGAGCACATTGGGAACTGGGCATTCCAAATTGGGGAGAAAAGAAAAAAAATCACAAAAAAAAAAGAAAAAAGAAGAAGAAGAAAAAAAAAAGAAAAAGCAATTACATACCCAAGTATGAGAACTTCACAGCTCTTAGTGTATCTGTCTGATTTGAACATGCAGGATGACATGAAGACAAGTACACACATCTGAAGCTGATCTAACACAGGTACTCCAATAAAACAACTGATAATTTTGCTCGAAATGTTGAGTTTGTGCTTAGAATAAATCTCAACTGCATCTGGGAGAAACAGCACACCGGTTTTGTTGACGCTTTCTCTGTCTTTTTGACTTTTTTGCAGTTTATTATCGTTCAGTAACACACTGATATAGTGATTGATGTCCATACAAAATCAGACATTTTCTCTTCAAAATCCCAACACTACAATTAAAGAATGAATGGATATATGCCACAACAACAGCTGTGTTAACTTGACAATGGAAGTAACACCCATATTTCTCGCTAAGCATCAAGGGACATAGGAAAAAGGTGGATTAAAAAAACACAAAGGCATTTTTCCAAACGGCAGTTTTGCACCCTTGAAGGGCACTGCAGGAAGGGGACGCCACTCGAAAGTTCGTTCCAAACAAAAATAAGAAAACGTTCTTTCTTTTTTTCACAAAGAGCCCTTTTACAAGATTGTTAGCAAAGGGTACATTCAGTATTAGCAATGCAGTACTTTCATGCTCCATTTAGAGTGCCCACATCAAGAGATCTGTCCTTCAAAGGGAGTAGGGCACAGGGATGATCACTTTCAATTGGAATTCACCCAAAGTAGAGCATTATCACCCACAGATCAGAACTAGAACATTAGACCTGACTTCTATTGTGCTTTTAGGTTTTGGCAAGGACAGTGTCATATATTCTTAATGCAAATATTATTAGGTAATAATTAACAATCAATTTAAGATTTTCTAAATAATTTATTTATGTACAGGTATTTAATTCATTCTGAATTCTGTACAGCATCTCCTAAGAGTCTGCTTTTAAAAGAGACCATTTTATTTTGAGTATGTCCTTGTCAGGTCTTTGCTCAAAAAATGAGCCACCAGTTGAAGGAGTAGTTCATCTAAAAATGGAAAATGTACTTTTACTCATTTACTCACCCTTATGTTGTTCAAAACCCATATGCTGTTACATTTCCTTGGAACATAAAAATATATATTTTTAGCTGCTCCATTCCATAGAAGAACAGTTATATTGAGGACAAATACTGTAAATTGTTATTAAAGGTTCAGTATAAAGACATCATAACGGTCGTCCATATGACAAGTGCACTATATTCCAAGCTTTCTGGGGCCTTAGAAAAGCTTAGTGTTGGACTACTTTTATGCTATTTTTATAATGATTTTCTCTCTCTCTCTCTGGACCTTGACAGCAGTGGTCAACAGGGGTGGGGGAAAAAATCGTTTCAGCGATGCTTCGCGATTCATACTCAAACGATTCTGAATCGGTTCTCAAAAGAATCAGAATCGATTCTGAGTTCAGTTTAAATCACGGCAGAGCAGTGGCGCGCGCCAAAGACAGATGTAGAAACAAAGTCGCGAGTTAAGTGCATACACTAAATTCAAGTGCACAAACACGACTGTTTGCAGACCAGCTGTATCAAACACATGACAATTTGTGCCCTAATGAAACTACGATCCCGAAATTCTTTTACAAACCCACGCACATAGCAACGGGAGAGTTTATTCGTGATAAGAAGCCAACAAACAACATGAAAGACGAGCTCGCACCCATTATTACACTGATTTGCACACAACGGGGGAAAACAGAAGAAAATGATGCATCGTAGCTTTTGCGACAGGGTCGTGCGATCTTCTACTCGCAGAGTAAACAGATGGAACTGCGTACGAGACGCTTGATAAATTTCTGAAGCAACAACTGCGCTATTTTAAACCACTTTACTATCACCTGTGCAGGTGAGGAGAGAAGCTGACAGCTGCACTCTCATAGAAGCAGATATATCTCTCATCCTGGACCAGCAACTTCCAGTTGTGGTTAAAAATGAAAAAGAATAGCATGGCATAGATTAGTCTTAAATAATAATTAAATACTATTAAATGATTTACAATGCTTAAACAAAAATAAAATAATAATAATAATATAATCAGTTGAAGTAATAGTATTCAGTGTGTTGTGATGGAAAACCAATATTTTTTTTTTTTTTAATTTTTTTTTTTTTGTGCTTTTAAGAGATTTTTTATGAGGTTCTAAAGAAAGAAACTGAAAAACTGAGATACTCTTTTAAAGTATAGAACCATTTATTTAATCTTGTGGATGTTCCATGTTTTGTTCACAGCTCATACTGAATGTAAAAGGCCAGTTTATGTAATGTGACTCGTTCTGATTTTTTAAAACAGCTGTTAAATAAAAAGCTGAAAGGGAAAAAATAGAGTAAAAAAATGTTTTTTTGAAAAAACTGAAAAAAAGATAGAAATTGAAGGACAAGATGCATTGTGATGCATCGAGAATCGTTTTATAATCGAATTGTTACCCTTTGAATCATAATCGAATCGAATCGTGAGGCAAGTGAAGATTCCCACCTCTAGTGGTCAATATGAATTGTTTCGTATGGAAAAGTGTTAAGATTCTACTGGGAGGAAAAAACGATGAGGGACAACTTGAGGACAGTAAATAATTTTGTGTATTTTCTTTTGGCTAGCCAGCTGATGTCATGTCATTTTACAGATACATCAATAATGAAAAGAAATTCAAATTATATTCATCTTTTCTTTGAGACAGCACAAAAAAGAAAGAAAAGATGACTGAAACAGGCAAACTGCTTGCAATGCAGACACAGTATTTGTCTTGTACTGTGTGAACTTTAAAAATACAAGTATCTTTTAAAATAAAAATATTATACAATTTTGGGCCTTTATCACATTTCAAGCCTTAATTCAGAACATTATTGCATTCAGCACCTTTAATATATTAAAGGACCAAAGAGGACCATTATATTTGTGACCTCAACTCCCATGACCCCCCCACCCCCAAATGGTTCAGTTGCCCCAGACATGGTCCTGGCCTTGCATCCATGCATATAGATAATTCACCTGCTACTCATACTGCATACTACAAAACAGTAAGAGTAGTATGAATGGGAAACCTGAATTTTGCAAAAATTACACACTTCACCTTTAAAAATAAATGTTTCCCATTTATCAGCCTGGGTCAAATAGAGTTTTCGGGTTGATCTATTTATTTGTGATTTTGATGATATACTTTGTGTTGTTGTAGGGTGACCCGGGACCTCCTGGACCAGGTGGACCACCTGTAAGTGTCAAATACCAATAAACCTGCAGTAAACAGCCAGTTTTAAACATTTAAAGCTTTCTGCAACAACACAGGAGCAAAGCATATTTTACAATCAAACCAGACAACTGTAGCTGCTTTATCATATTCATGTCATGTGCTCACATCTCAACACAAAAGACAAGCATCCTTCTTATACATTATTTAAAAGACAATGGGCCCTGTTGTAAAAGCACTATATTACGTGAAGGGTTTGAAATTAACACTCGCCAACCATCATTCTTAATAGCCACTTTGGGGTGACGTTTTTGAGGGTTTTTCCTGCATTGAAATTTCTATGAAATTAGGGTGACTTGGAGCCGTGCTGCCAAAGAAAATGTAATGGTAGGCTATTCATGCCTCTCACAACGTACACGCGCATCTGTACGGGGCGAATCAAGCGTGCTTTCGCGCGACCGCCGCAGCTCACATCAGCGTGCTCCTGAGATAGTGCCAGAGCTCTCCAAGTACTCCAGGGTGCAGTCTGGACGATGGGGCGTGGCAACATATTGGGGCGCGGCGACACGTGTAGCTCCGCCCACATCTGATTTCACTGGCTTATACAGCACAGCTTATTGGTGTATGGTGTTGATAAGTATGACGCTTTGAAGCTAAGCGTACACAAGGGGAGACTAGTCTCTGGTTGTATGAGGACATACATAAATCATTACGTCTGTGTATTACTGAATGAAAATAAAGCTAAAAAATTAAAGAAAGCGCTAACAACCGGCGCACAGTTTCTCTTAATTATAAGCAATTAATTATAAGAAAACGTGATGTTCAGAGCAGAATTATTAGAGTTATTTTAGTGCAGAACCTGTAACTGAGATTCTAATGTGTATGTATGCCTCTCACATCTGTCCCTCATATCAGACACACTAAATAAGTTCGTGAAGTTTTTGTGCGTTCATGCATTCGCTTTTTAAAATTTTCCGATCGTGCGATTATTTCTGTTTTTAAACCTCACGTAACGTGAATTGTAAACTCTTGTTTTATTATGCAGCGCTCCGCTGCTGTGACACAACGAGCCCAATGTCTGAATGTGTTTGAAGTGGACAGCACAGAACAGTCACAGCTCCTGTTGACTATTATTATGCAGCTAAAATACTTTTAAAAAATGTTAATGCTTAAGGTCACAGATATGCATAGCAAATAAGTGTCATAAGGTTATTTAACATCAATAACTTAAGAATGAAATTTCAGCTTTAATTTAAAAAAAAAAAACTAACATAATTGTCCACATACATGCATATTTTATTAAAAGGTAAATGAGGGACACGTGTTGAGTTTGCCATAACTTTTTATTAGCACTTATTCTGTAATGCAAATTAACTTTATTTTATTTGGCTTGTATTGTAGTGGACATCTTCTAATAAGCCTCTTGCAGCTGCTGGAGAAAGAAAAAAAAGTATCCGTCTCTCTCCTGCTGCCCATGTGAAGGAGTTTTATCAATTTAATATAGCTGCCAATGTATTGAAAACCATCTTACAATATGCCTCCTGCTGCTTACGTTCTGTCTCTGATAAGACGGTATGATCAAATATTTGCTGTGAATGACACTGAGCTATGCTTAAGCTATTAAGCCGCATTCGATTCTCGAACATCGTGTTAATTTTTTATATATATTCATTAACTTTACACCGACCAGTTTCTCTCACCTCGTGCAAGGACAACGTCCTCATGTTTCCCCGCCTTATGAATCGTTCCACTGTTTTAAGTTTGAATTGCTCCTTGTGTCGGAGCTATTCGGTATGTGTCGCCCTGCCCCATCCAGACTGCAATCTCGAGCTCTGGGACAGCGCAGAGCGAAACTTGTTTGATTCAGTCGGAATTCACTCGATATTGCGGCAGCCGGCGGAGACCACAAAACTTATGTGACCCATATGAATTCTACTGACAGCATTCTAGTATAAAGCTCTGTGTGGAAAAACTGAAACCTCTCATACTGATAGGGCAGCCCTAACATTATAAACAGCACTGACGAGGTAAAGTTTTTTTTTTTTTTTTTTTTTTTTTACTGCTGTAACATAAACTGGTAACTTGTAAATATTCTTATTAAATCTATTAGGTTGAAACTATTAGACTATATATATTTTTTACAACTGTGAAAGTTGTAGTTAAAGGTTTCTAAATGTGTTTAGGCTATTAGTAATTTTTATAACAAATACTATAGTTAATTTATAGAAAAGACTATCAACATCAACCTAACCACAGTAATGTGGAGCCATCCATGGTCTTACCTGTGGTAATGGTCTTATCATTACAAATGCCATTGTTAAACTATATAGAACAATGGTAATTTTAATGAAGGGGTTAAAACTTCCATGAATTACAGACAAATTATTGACCTGTTCTATCCTAGTCCTGTTCTAACTGGCAGTGTGTGCCTTCAGATATCTTAAAGGTGACTTACAGTGCATCCGGAAAGTATTCACAGTGCTTCACTTTTTCCACATTTTGTTATGTTACAGCCTTATTCCAAAATGGATTAAATTCATTATTTTCCTCAAAATTCTACAAACAATACCCCATAATGACAATGTGAAAGAAGTTTGTTTGAAATCTTTGCAAATTTATAAAAAATAAAAAACAGGGAAAAAAAATCACATGTACATAAGTATTCACAGCCTTTGCTCAATACTTTGTTGAAGCACCTTTGGCACCAATTACAGCCTCAAGTCTTTTTGAGTATGATGCTACAAGCTTGGCACACCTATTTTTGGGCAGTTTCTCCCATTCTTCTTTGCAGGACCTCTCAAGTTCCATCAGGTTGGATGGGGAGCATACAGCCATTTTCAGATCTCTCCAGAGATGTTCAATCGGGTTCAAGTCTGGGCTCTAGCTGGGCCACTCAAGGACATTCACAGAGTTGTCCCGTAGCCACTCCTTTGTTATCTTGGCTGTGTGCTTAGGCTCGTTGTCCTGTTGGAAGATGAACCTTCGCCCCAGTCTGAGGTCCAGAGCGCTCTGGAGCAGGTTTTCATCGAGGATTTCTCTGTACATTGCTGCATTCATCTTCCCCTCGATCCTGACTAGTCTCCCAGTTCCTGCCGCTGAAAAACATCCCCACAGCATGATGCTGCCACCACCATGCTTCACTGTAGGGATGGTATTGGCCAGGTGATGATAGGTGCCTGGTTTCCTCCAGACATGACGCTTGCCATTCAGGCCAAAGAGTTCAATCTTTGTTTCTCATGGTCATGGCAAACTCCAGGCGGGCTGTCATGTGCCTTTTACTGAGGAGTGGCTTCCGTCTGGCCACTCTACCATACAGGCCTGATTGGTGGAGTGCTGCAGAGATGGTTGTTCTTCTGGAAGGTTCTCCTCTCTCCACAGAGAAATGCTGGAGCTCTGTCAGAGTGACCATCGGGTTCTTGGTCACCTCCCTGACTAAGGCCCTTCTCCCCCGATCGTTCAGTTTGGCCGGGCGGCCAGCTCTAGGAAGAGTCCTGGTGGTTCCAAACTTCTTCCATTTACGGATGATGGAGGCCACTGTGCTCATTGGGACCTTCAATCCTGCAGACATTTTTCTGTACCCTTCCCCAGATCTGTGCCTCGATACAATCCTGTCTCGGAGGTCTACAGACAATTCCTTGGACTTCATGGCTTGGTTTGTGCTCTGACATGCACTGTTAACTGTGGGACCTTATATAGACAGGTGTGTGCCTTTCCAAATCATGTCCAATCAACTGAATTTACTACAGGTGGACTCCAATCAAGTTGTAGAAACTTCTCAAGGATGATCAGTAGAAACAGGATGCACCTGAGCTAAATTTTGAGTGTCATGGCAAAGGCTGTGAATACTTATGTACGTGATCTTTTTTTCGTTTTTATTTTTCATTTTCTTTTTTAAGATTTCAAAAAATCTTCTTTCACGTTGTCGTTATGGGGTATTGTTTGTAGAATTTTGGGGAAAATAATGAATTTAATCCATTGTGGAATAAGGCTGTAACATAACAAAATGTGGAAAAAGTGAAGCGCTGTGAATACTTTCCAGATGCACTGTAAATCAGTAAGCCTGTGTCCTGCTAAACTAATATAATTCTCATTCAAATAAAATCTCCAAACAAATGCATGCAGTTACAATCTCCAGTTAACTTCATCACTTTTTGTGGGGTGGGGGATTTTGTCTAGTGAAAATGCCGAGTGGCTAATGACTTTAGAAACTACTAGCCACAGTGGCTGGTGAGCCAAAAAGTTAATTTCAAACCCTGATTACGTGAAGTGTTATGAGGCACATCATAAATGCAAAGTCAATGGGCATGGTCAAGGAGATTTGAAGTCTAGGCGTTGGCGGAGTAGGTTGGTAGGATTTGTGTGCGCAAAGTGCAAGTGATATAAATGACGACTGCCCATTCTTAAGAATTCTGTACTGTAAGTATAATTAATCATACTGATCTGAAAGACAACATCATGGCTAGTATTAACTGTAATTGTCATGGACATCATTTTATGTTCCACTGTAAATTAAAAGTTCCATGCACTTTGATAGCACCTGCTGGTGGAGTCCCCAAACTTTAAATGCAAAGACTGAGGCCACATTCATACTAATCCATTTATGTTTGAAACCTCAGGTTTTAGTTTCCAAACATCATTGTTTTCCAAAGTATGCAGTAATGGAGAGCATTTTCGCAATTCTAGTGTGGATGTGAGGCATTAACATAGCAAAATCAATGTGTTTTTATATAGTAATTTTTTTTTAAATGAGTGTGGACATGGCAGTTTAGACTTCCCGCTGAGACACAAATTTTTTAGTGAATACTCCTAATGTGAATACACCCAGTTGTGTTGCTCTAACATGAAAAAATTGCACTTACATTAAGCTTTCTCATGAAAATTGGTAGGGTAACTTGTGTTCAAAAATAGGACCCAAAGTGTCACAGGAACAAAACTAGTGTTGTTTCATGACAAACATGCATACCAAACATATGTCTTCTCTTCTCTTTCTCAGGGCAGAGGCAGACCAGGAGCTGCTGTAAGTACAACCTGTAAAACTTTATCAAAGGTTTACAAATATGTTGATCATTTAAATCACCTGTTCACTCGAAGTATGGTCTGGCTCCCACAGAAATTAGCTTTGAATCCAACAAATGAAATTGAAATCCATATAAACCATATTTTGACCAACCAGAATTTGTTGTTGGTGTCCCATTAATAATCTCAGGGTCTTTCTGGAGCTAATGGACATCCAGGTGGAGCTGGACCTCAAGGCCCTCCGGTGAGTATTTGTTGCAAGTTCAAATAATGTAATGATTGTTTTTGTTATGTTATGGAATGATTTATAATTTCTGTTTAAATTTGCTATCCATCATCTATCTACATTGCACATGTGAACAACAACAGTTTCCACAACAGTGTACAGTGTGAATGCTCATCAGAATCAAGTGATTGTTGGTCTGATTAAATTGGACTTTGAGAGAAAACATGAGGATTTGATTTTGAGATTATTAGATTTTTGAAGGATGTGGCTGATTGAATAGCTAGTAGCCTATCAAATAAGCATCCATGATTGTGTCACGACTGAAGCAGAGGCAGGACTCAAACGCAGAGCAAACAGCAAAGACTTTATTAATACAAAAATAAACAAAGTCAAAAACTCAAACTACCATGAAGGGGGAAAAAATGAGGTAAAGGATGGGCTGGAGGAAAAAGGAAAAAACACACCCCAACCAACTGGATGGGGAACAGGACAGACTCGAACAAGACTTGAGGAACAAGACCAACAAACAAGACGAACTGGCACTGGACAGCACACACAAGGAGACTAAATAGGGAGATAAATCAAACAGGTTAACAAGCAGGGCAGGTGTGACTAATGAACTAATAATAAGCAAACAAGGAGGTGGGGTATAATGCAAGACAGAGAGACATGAGGCAAAACAGAAACAAAACAAAGCCACGTACTCTCACAAAAACGCAGACACCCGAATGGCACGAGCACATATCGCCAAGACAATAGGCAATATGCACTCATGCCAACCGACATATAAGACGAGAGAATGCACGGCAACGCTAACAAAGCAATGCCATGCATCCTTACACTAGACAAAGCCTGAGCGTATATCATGAAGCAAATACCATGCTATACATGCAACAGGCGACAAAATGAGACAGGACACCTGTGCAAGAGTTCAGCCACACACAAAGCTGACACCTCAGACCGAAGTGACCAAACCTCAGCACAACGTGAAGACAGCTTGCGACCGGGAGCGCAATGCATGTCCCCGGTCACGAGAGACAGACACGGATTATTAATGTGAGAGGATCCCGCCAATGTGACATATGCCAATACAAGACAAGACATGGAACATTAGACACCATGCTCCGGACATGAAACACGAGACCGACCGAAGAGGGGAAACCACAACCGAAGCCGTGCAATCAAAGACAGAAGACAAAACACAAGACAGACACAGAACAATGATGTCACGACCCTGTCACACAAAAAGCCAGACTGACAGAGTGACACAATCGTGACAGATTTTAGTTTTTTGTTTGTTTTGTTTTTTAACTGGTGGAGAAATGTTCAACAAGAGAATGTCTTGCTTTCAATTTGTGCTTTCTTGTAAATATAGCTGCTAAAGATACTTTCAGAATGAGAGAAATTATAAAAGAGAACATCTGAACAGAGAGTAGTTGAAGAGTTTCATTGAGTCCATTGTGCCCTCAAGGTGGACTTGAATTCAAACTCATTAAATATCAAGCCATGCTAAGCAATATCTTGATCAGTGACACAGGTTTGTGTGATGGGTTTTAGGGGCCTGACGGTCTTCCAGGACTTCCTGGTTTGCCGGGCTCAGATGGACCACCTGTAAGTATCACATACTCTTTATAAAGAGAATCACCCTTTTTATGATTTATTTGATATTATGTAGTAATGTGCACTTCCCTTTAATAATGCATACATTATAAAAGACAATAAATGTTACTAAATGTTAGTCTCTATACTACTCAGAAACTGGCAGTGCAATATTGCAGATACTGTTAACTTTTTTATGATAAATTGCTGCTATGTTCCTCATTTGTAAGTCGCTTTGGATAAAAGCATCTGCTAAATGACTAAATGTAAATGTACTGTTCTGATGCGGACACTTTTTCGTTTGTTTCTAATTGATAAAACACTAAACAACCACTATTATTCTGAATTATAATTTAAGGAAACGCAGTACTAACCCAAAATTGATAACCCAAATTATTTTAGAGAAGGATCAATTAATAAAGTAAAAAAGTATATAAATAAATTATATAAAATGTATGAAATATTTTAAAATATGGGGGGGGGGGGGGGGGGGGGTAATAATCAACTAAATTGAGCTGCATAGTGTGCACATATGATAGAAGGGGCTTCCAGATTTTGGAAAACAATATGTTGCATCGACAAATAGAATATTTAATTTTCTTGAGTTTCATAAAATGTAAGGCACCCTTTATCCATTGGGAATGTGATGGTGGATGAGGGCTTTTCCAGTTAAGTATGTCGTCTAGCCAACAATGTGAAAAAGGCTTAGAAATCAGGGAATTAGATGGGAAGTGGGTGACCTATTGGCAGGACACCAAACAGGCCAATACTGGGTAAGGCGGAAAGTTAAAAGAAGATATGACTGATAGAGATTCATACTTTGAGAACCAAAACAAGGAGAGGGCAGGCCCAGAACATTAGGGTAACGGGCTGAGTGACACCTATTACAGTCAGGATTAATGCCGGGATTAATAGGAGCTCTTAGACCATTAGGATCTATGAACAACCTTACATTGCAGTACTCAATGACGAGCACAGAGTGCAGAACTTCTGTCCAGGTCTCCTCGTCTCCTCGTCTATCTTTATACAGAAGTCCTGGGATTAGGTATCATAGAGAGAGTCAAAGGATGGAGATTGGAGAGAAGAAATCACATTATAGAGATTTAAAATAGACTCTTTAAAACAAGGGTTGACAACTCTCTACAGCAGATAGTGGATTTTTGTCAGGGTAATTAGGAAAATGTTTGTGCTCAAAATCTAAAATTTGCATACAGTATATCTAAAAAAGTGAAACTTGAGAATGTTAAAAGATTGTTGTTAAATGGGCAAAAGAGGCAAAGGTGCCATCAAAATACAGATCAACAACAGAAACAAGCCCATGATCCATCCATTATTGAGCCAGACAACCGACCAGCAGAGCCAAGTTGTTATTTAATTTTTTTTTTTTTTTTTTTTTGTCACACAGACATCCAGATACTTGAAACTGTGTATAAAATGTTTAAACCTTTAATGTATGTTCTCTGTGTTATTAGGGACTTCCAGGAACTCTCCCTGAAGGCAGTGGAGATCTGCTGGTATGGAGATGCTTGTTTGAGTATCTTAATATACAGTCGACTTTTCTGGACACTTAAGAAACTGAATGAGATTGCAATACATAACAAAATGTTTAAGCATTTATTTTACACTTTCTGGATGTCAGACATTAGTGGAACTTATTTATAATTAAAGTGATGAACTATGCGTGTGGTTAACTCTGCTAGGACCTGTGTGAACTTGATAGGAACTGCCTTCACCAAAAATCACCTTTCTGAGCCATATATCCATGAGTTGATTAAAAGCCATTGGAAATATGGCTTAGAAAAGTGAAGTTTATTCTGAGAAAATATCTAGTTTGTTTTTTTAAATTAAATTCATGCACTTTTTTTAAGTGTGATTTTAGTGTCCAAAATTTACAAGATATTTTTATGAGCCACTGTATGTAACAATCAGAATTTCTCAGTTACTGGACAAAGTCAAAGTGATAAGAATTGTGTTGTAAATGTAATGTGTATGTTTTCATATTAGCTTATCTCACAAAAACACACCAAATTCTAGTCACAATAGCATCTGCATTTCATTGGCTCTGTACCTATACTCTACACAATGACAATAAAGTTGAATCTATCTATCTATCTATCTATCTATCTATCTATCTGCAGCACATGAACATTGGTAGTTACTGTTGTCTTTTTAGGGAGGATAAATCTTCAGTGGTCTTGTTTTTCTTTGCATGCAGATTAATTGCATCATTTTCTTGTTTGTAGTGTCCTGCCATCTGCCCACCGGGTCCTCCTGGACCGCCCGGAATGCCTGGATTCAAGGTAATTCACACAAATAACAACAACATCAACATTTACAAGACATAACATCTTTAACCAGTCTTTTACCAGTTCTCGTCATTACATCATAAAGGAGCAGTAATATCTAAGCTAGTTGTGTGTTTAAATTTAGGGTCATACAGGTCATAAAGGCAGTAAAGGAGAGGTGGGGAAAGATGGAGAGAAGGTGAGATTTTACACCATTATACTGGATTGAAACACTATTGTGAAACTGTCCACATATTCTACTGTATTCATGAGAATGAAACTGAAGCAGAAAACAGCTTGTTTCATGTGTTTCAATCTGTGTTTTCTCAACAGGGTGATCAGGGTCCACCTGGTCCACCTGGAATCCCGGGAACAGTGGGTTTACAGGTGGGACTAATTAACACCTCGATTTACCTCAGGCAAACATGTTGTAGAGAGATCTACACCTAATTGCAATGATTATTAAACAGGGAAATAGGTATTTAGAAGGGCCTGTGTCACTTGTGTGATTATATTGGAGAGAATAGTTTTGATCACAAAATGCAGCACACAGCAGTGGCGTAACTATGTCAGCAGCCATATCACCCTGTAGCTCAAGACTGGCTGCCTACTGAAGCTAAGCAGAGTTGAGCCTGTTCAGTAACTGGATGGGAGACCTCCTGGGGAAAACTAAGGTTGCTGCTGGAAGAGGTATTAGGGAGGCCAGCAGGGGGTGCTCACCCTGTGGTCTGTGTGGGTCCTAATGCCCCAGTATAGTGATGGGGACACTATACTGTAAAAAGGCACTGTCCTTTGGATGAGATGTTAAACCTAGGTCCTGACTCTCTGTGGTCATTAAAAATTCCCCCCATTGGCTCTTATCAGTCATGGCTTCCTAATAATCCCCATCCATTAATTGGCTCTATCATTCCACTCTCTCTCCTCTCCACCAATAGCTGATGTGTAGTGAGTGTACTGGTGCACTATGTCTGCTGTTGCATCATCCAGGTGGATGCTGCACACTGGTGGTGGTTGAGGAGAGTCCCTTGTTCACTGTGTAAAGCGCTTTGAGTGTAGTGTCAGAAAAGCGCTATATAAATGTAACGTTCGTTCATTCAACTATGATCTTATGTGCCCCAGTGCAAAAACATGATGTCGCTCGGCAGCTCTTTACTCACATTGATTCAGTGGGGGGAGAAACTGGTTGAAGCTGCTGTGCTAGCTTTAAAAACTCAGGACTGACACTCATACTGAATCACTGCTTGTGGCGCAGGACACTGGCGCTGTAAGATTTCCAAAGAATCTCTACGGCATAGTACCAAAAATGCTCATAATAATTTGATACCTTGAATACAATAAGCCATTTTGATATTCTAGTTTTACAATAATATGTTATGCATAATATATAGAAATGTATTAATAATAGAAATGGTTACGTATAGTGTGTGGTAGAGCTATAAATAGGACGTTGCTCTTTCTTACTGTAGGACATGGAGTCCTTTGCATTTTGTTTTAGCGTTGCTTGCATTTGAAGGGCACAGGCCATCACGGACCCCAGTGGCTGCCCCAAGTAGTTCTTGCTGGACTGTAGATTTAATCCACATAGTCGATTTCCGTGATGTACTGGGTGTTTTTAATGCATATTATATTAGACAACAATAATAGATTATGTTATACAACTTGTTACACATGATATTATTTAGTGTTATCAGTACAGCAGGGGTGCATATTACCTCAATCACGATCAACTTGGCAAGACAACCACCAGTCGACCAACTGGTCAAACTGTAAAGGGATTAGAGAGAGAAACTATTCAAAGAATGAAATTCATAAAGGTGCAATATGTAAAATTTTTCATGTAATATTCGCCTTTTTTTTTTGCCAATGTGTGAACGGCTTGTAATGCAACTTAAAAAACGAGCCCTTCGCGGACTTCCTAGGTTGCCTATTAAAGCCTGTAGACTGATTTTCATGCGAAGGGAGCGGGTCGCCTTTGCCGGGAAAATCCAAAGGATGTGACCTTTATGCGCGCTCCCGAGAGCCTTGCCTTAGACATTAGCTTCTACTGAATCCCATCTGGCTAATCGGGAACGTGATCGTGGTCGAGCGAAAACTAGAGTGAACATCGGCAGGGTATTTGATTCCTGGAGGGACCTTCGTTCGGTTTTGAGGATCAAAACCGACCCTGAATTGGCGTTCTTCTTATTGGACAGGTAAGCTTACATAACTGCAAAGCATGTGAAATATAGTGCCATAATCATTTATCTGTGTAATTTTAGCTAACTTGATCTTGCCTGCTAATGATGACGAATTGCAAGCTACCTTGCTTCGTTTCTTTCAAATAATTTCAACGATCTTCTCTTTACTAAAATTCAGGTTAATGTCAATGTTAATCTGTAATTATTCAGCAAGGTAAACTACAATAATACATGAAATGAATGCTAGACAATGTTCAAGATAATGCAAAAAGCTCCATTCATTAGTGTAACGTAACTTGGTTATACAAAATATATATACATTCTATTATTATAAAACAATAGTGCATCGATATATCAAAATGACAGCTGTGATGGAATCACATCAATACTGAATTGTGTTAACATATTTATAATGTACAGTCTATTTTATAAACAGCTACTGTCATCATCCACCAAATTTAGCTAACAGCTATTGATAAAGCTGGCTAGCTAGCTAACGACAACATAGGCTATCGTATAAATGCAGTCAATATATCATACAAAGAAAAGTGATTACTTCAAACTACAGTCTCGCATAGTCAGATCTATATCCACACTTTGTTTTAGCCCTGTTCCAGCACTGGAGAGTCAAATATAATATGCATTCTCAAAGTTTGTAGTAAAACAATCATAACTGTGTAATTTTACTTATGCTACCTCATCTGTCAGCATGATGTCGGTGAATCACGTTCAGCATCTTTGTACGTTACGTCATTGTTTTGGTCGATGCTTGCTCGCGTTCCTATGGAGTGTGTGCGTGAGCACAAGCAACAGGTAGCTGGCTGCAGTTCACTTAATGGCCACAGGTGTCATTAACAAGGGTTTCTGAATCTTACGTACTGCACCTTTAAACAACGATTTATTTCCTCATTGCGGCTCCCACGCGGGTGGATTTCCAAAACATAAGATGGCAGGAGAACACTCTTTCATATTTGTGAGGACAGCTCTACCTGATTGGTTACGCTTACGATTAGAGGTAGGGCTATAGTTTCTCCAACCAATCAGGTGGCGCTTACCTGATAAATATTACTGAATTGTTCAATCAGGTATTGCTTTCCTCATGACTTTTCCCCTGCCATCCTTTGCCATCCATTTGGATACTTGCCCCCCACGCACTGTCTGACAGACGGCTTCTTTTTGTGAACTTGAAACAACATTTAACAAATTAGTCAGTATTAGTTTTTACATTATGAATCGTCAAAGTCCTCTGGTATTGGTTCCAACAACTGAAATGTTGGTATCGTGACAACACTGCCTGCAATGTAGAGGTGGGAATCATCACTGGCCTCACGATTCGATTTGATTCCGATTCAAAGGGTAATGATTCGATTATAAAATGATTCTCAATGCATCACGATGCATCTTGTCCTTCAATTTCTTTCTTTTTTCAGTGTCTTCAAAATGTTTTCAGTTTCTTCACGTGATAAGATGCGCAGATTGACTGTCTCAGACACGGAGGCAACTGAGATTCGTACTGCACCACCCGGATTGAGTCACTACGCCAACACAAGGACATAGAGCGCATTGGGAATTGGGCATGCCAAATTGGGAGAAAAATTACATCCCCCCTCCCCCCCTCAAAAATAAAAAAGAATGTGAAATATCAGAATAATAGTAGACAGAATTATTTATTTCAGCTTTTATATCTTTCATCACATTCCCAGTGGGTAAGAAGTTTACATACACTCAGATCTGGTGTAACTGAGTCAGGTTTGTAGGCCTCCTTGCTCACACACATTTTTTCAGTTCTGCTCACAAATTTTCTATCAGATTGATGTCAGGTCTTTGTGATGGCCACTCCAATACCTTGACTTTGTTGTCCTTGAGCCATTTTGCCACAACTTTGGAGGTATGCTTGGGGTCATTGTCCATTTGGAAGACCCTTTTGTGACCGAGCATTAACTTCCTGGCTGATGTCTTGAGATGTTGCTTCAATATATCCACATCATTTTCGTTCCTTATGACGCCATCTATTTTGTGATGTGCACCAGTTCCTCCTGCTGCAAAGCACACCCACAACATGATATGCCACCCCCATGCTTCACAGTTGGGATGGTGTTCTTCGGCTTTCAAGCCTTACCCTTTTTCCTCCAAACATAACGATGGTCATTATGGCCAAACAGTTAAATTTTTGTTTAATCAGACCAGAGGACATATCTCCAAAAAGTAAGATCTTTGTCCCTATGTGCACTTGCAAACAGTAGTCTGGCTTTTTTATGGCAGTTTTGGAGCAGTGGCTTCTTCCTTGCTAAGCAGCCTTTCAGGTTTATGCCGATATAGGAGTCATTTTACTGTGGATATAGATACTTGTCTACCGGTTTCCTCCAGCATCTTCACAAGGTAAGGATGGACACACACAAGATGCTGGAGGAAACCGGTAGACAAGTATGCTGTTGTTCTAGGATTGATTTGCACTTTTTTCACCAAACTACATTCATCTCTAGGAGACAGAATGCGTCTCGTTGTTTAAGTTTGCATTAAAAACATCCAGAATGTCATGTCTCTGAACATTTCACGCATTAGCATTAAAACATCTTCTATGACACGAACATCCATTTCATGTTAATATCAAACCCACTAATGTTCTGTTCCTTGATTGCACTTTTAGAACAAAACATAGGATGTTAAGTTTATGTGACAAAACCTGAAAATGTTTGGAAGAAAACAATGTGGTCTGCACTGTTGAAAAGACCAGCATCTGTTGTGTTGTGTAGTGGTCACTGGTTCGTGAATGAATCATACTTTTGCACCAGTTCTTTTTCAGTGAACTGGTTGAACCAGTCCACAAAATTGGACTGAATCAGTGGGAATAGATTGTGTCTTGAGTCAACACTGATCCACAAGCAGTGTTGGGTTACTTTTGAAATGTATTCCACTACAGAATACAGAATACATGCTGTAAAATGTCATTTGTAACGTATTCCGTTAGATTACTCAAGGTCAGTAATGTATTCTAAATACTTTGGATTACTTCTTCAGCATTGGTAGACTTTTTCACTTGTTTTGACTATACAAACTCATACAGTAAGACAAAATACACATGTTAAAAATACATTCTCTGAAAAACCTAAATATCTTATCCAGTGTTGTTTCTAAAACAAGATGAATCAAATTGATCTTGTTTCAAGGATTTTTAGATATTTTTACAGAAAAACAATAAAAAAATTATTATCAAGAATATGATTTTTGCCCTGATATCAAAGGTCTTACTAGAAAAAAAGAAATTATGATCCAACATGAATTTTCTTGATAAAAAATTATGATCGTGCCTGGTAACGTGTGCATGTAAAATGGCTAGAAATAGCATTTTTCTTAGCGTAAAGCTGACAATTTACACAAGGTTTATTTCTATTTCTTCTGCTCCAAACTTACTTCAAACTTACTTCTCTGTCTGCTCGTATGAATGTAACACATCATAAGAAAGTGTTTCACCGCTGTTCAAATGCACTTTGGATCACATAATTTATATGTATAAATGTTTTCCAACTGAAAGGACTAAATATTAAATGAAACAAATGACAATAAAATGCAAGTAATCTCTTGAGTAATCAAAATACTTTTTGAATGTAACTGTATTCTAAATACCAATGATTTAAATTGTAACTGTAGTGTAATACAGTTACTTATATTTTGTATTTTAAATACGTATTCCCATTACATGTATTTCGTTACTCCCCAACCCTGTCCACAAGTAACTCAATCAGTGAACCTGTCTTTTAGATGTGCCCAACACATAAAACATGCAAAAAAATTTCAGATGATAAATATAAATTAATTTGACTATTGTTAATTGTACATGCAAATTATATTTAGGTTCTGACTTTTAAGTTGCTATGAGGTGGATGAGCTGATTGTTATCTTTATATGCATTAGACACAGAACATCTCAGCATGTGTGCATCACTGTCTGTATTGAGTGCTTTAGGTGCACAATGTAGGAAACTTATCCAAGACCTAATCAATATGTGCCAGTCTTTTTCAACATGCAGGATCACTAAATGAAACACTGATGACAATAAACACCATAATTTATATAAATAGAAAAAAGTAACAGTCCAATCTATTCGAATGTGGTGGGCATTTATACCACGATGTTGTCAAGTTTTATTGCGAGCTGAATTACATAAAAGGCATATCATGACATAAAAGAACTAGTGAATTGCTTTTTTGAACCAAAAGAACCTTTTCACGGAAACAAATTGGACTTTCCATCACTAGTGTTTTGTATGTTGGTCTCCAGCATAAAATGCTTGGTTTCCCCAGCAAGCTTAACTAGTTTAACCAGCTAGACTTCCTTGGTCAACTAGTTTCACCAGAAAGACCATGCTGTTCCACCAGCTAGCACTGAGCAATATATACACCAGTTTCAACAAGCATGTCAAGTTAACTGGGGTCTAAGCTGCTCTTTTCTGAAGGGTGATTATGGAATGTGCAGGCAAAATCCCAAACTGAATTCTGACCATTTTATTTCATTACATTGACGAACGGGCAGAAATTCCATAATCCATATCACCATAAAATAACAGAGACTTCCTCAAGAAGACTCAGAGTTGTAATTACTGTTAAAGGATTATGTACAAAGTGGGGGTTAATATACATAATAAATACTTATTTCTTATCATTGTGAGGGGTGCAACATGAACAAAAGTTTATTGATTTATTCTTTTGTTCTGTCATTCACTCCATGACTTTAGGGTTCTCGGGGTCTGAGAGGTCTTCAGGGTCCAGTGGGTGCAGTAGGAGACAGAGTAAGACCCCATGACACTGTACACCAGTGACTTGACCTCACAATATACTAACAAACTGTATATCACAAGTCAATACAAACTTGTGCAGCTTGAGTCATCCCTTGATCAATCACATCTTCTCTGTTTAGGGATTTCCTGGTTTCAGAGGAAAACCTGGAACCGCTGGAGTCATTGGGAAAGCAGTGAGTGTCCCATAATTCTTTTAGCAATCGTTTTTTTTTTTTTTTTGTAATTAACATTTTTTTTAACAATGAAATTATATATATATATATATATATATATATATATATATATATATATATAAAATCAACATTTAAACCCCATAACCCCCAACCCTGCCCCCCAAAAAACAACCCTGTGGTCAAACATAAGTAAATATATAGAAATAAAAATCAAACCGACACTCATATATACAGGTGCATCTCAATAAATTAGAATGTCCTGGAAAAGTTCATTTATTTCAGTAATTCAACTCAAATTGTGAAACTCGTGTATTAAATAAATTCAATGCACACAGACTGAAGTAGTTTAAGTCTTTGGTTCTTTTAATTGTGATGATTTTGGCTCACATTTAACAAAAACCCACCAATTCACTATCTCAAAAAATTAGAATACATCATAAGACCAATAAAAAAAACATTTTTAGTGAATTGTTGGCCTTCTGGAAAGTATGTTCATTTACTGTATATGTACTCAATACTTGGTAGGGGCTCCTTTTGCTTTAATTACTGCCTCAATTCGGCGTGGCATGGAGGTGATCAGTTTGTGGCACTGCTGAGGTGGTATGGAAGCCCAGGTTTCTTTGACAGTGGCCTTCAGCTCATCTGCATTTTTTGGTCTCTTGTTTCTCATTTTCCTCTTGACAATACCCCATAGATTCTCTATGGGGTTCAGGTCTGGTGAGTTTGCTGGCCAGTCAAGCACACCAACACCATGGTCATTTAACCAACTTTTGGTGCTTTTGGCAGTGTGGGCAGGTGCCAAATCCTGCTGGAAAATGAAATCAGCATCTTTAAAAAGCTGGTCAGCAGAAGGAAGCATGAAGTGCTCCAACATTTCTTGGTAAACGGGTGCAGTGACTTTGGTTTTCAAAAAACACAATGGACCAACACCAGCAGATGACACTGCACCCCAAATCATCACAGACTGTGGAAACTTAACACTGGACTTCAAGCAACTTGGGCTATGAGCTTCTCCACCCTTCCTCCAGACTCTAGGACCTTGGTTTCCAAATGAAATACAAAACTTGCTCTCATCTGAAAAGAGGACTTTGGACCACTGGGCAACAGTCCAGTTCTTCTTCTCCTTAGCCCAGGTAAGACGCCTCTGACGTTGTCTGTGGTTCAGGAGTGGCTTAACAAGAGGAATACGACAACTGTAGCCAAATTCCTTGACACGTCTGTGTGTGTTTGATGCCTTGACCCCAGCCTCAGTCCATTCCTTGTGAAGTTCACCCAAATTCTTGAATCGATTTTGCTGGACAATCATAAGGCTGCGGTTCTCTCGGTTGGTTGTGCATCTTTTTCTTCCACACTTTTTCCTTCCACTCAACTTTCTGTTAACATGCTTGGATACAGCACTCTGTGAACAGCCAGCTTCTTTGGCAATGAATGTTTGTGGCTTACCCTCCTTGTGAAGGGTGTCAATGATTGTCTTCTGGACAACTGTCAGATCAGCAGTCTTCCCCATGATTGTGTAGCCTAGTGAACCAAACTGAGAGACCATTTTGAAGGCTCAGGAAACCTTTGCAGGTGTTTTGAGTTGATTAGCTGATTGGCATGTCAAAATATTCTAATTTTTTGAGATAGTGAATTGGTGGGTTTTTGTTAAATGTGAGCCAAAATCATCACAATTAAAAGAACCAAAGACTTAAACTACTTCAGTCTGTGTGCATTGAATTTATTTAATACACGAGTTTCACAGTTTGAGTTGAATTACTGAAATAAATGAACTTTTCCACGACATTCTAATTTATTGAGATGCACCTGTACATATATAAACAAAAATATACATATATATATATATATACACATACATACATCTTTTTGCAATCTTATGTTGTTCACATTACTATCAAGAATGTGTGATAGTGCTGCATGCAAGGACAGATCATGGATTGGGCCCACTGTCAGGAGCCTTGAGCTGGGAGGCCCGCTATGGCCTGACACCCATCAACAAGCCCCTGCAGATGTAAAATTGTTAGACAAACAGCACTTGATTGTAATTAAAAGTAAAATGTTATCTGTTCCTGATCCTTCTTAGCTCCAACAATGCCTTCCGCACACCTTTTTGCAGTTTTGATGTCATAGCACTTTGTTGGCACTTTTGCAATTGTGCATCTTGCAGTGATGAGTTATTTGGACCTTTACATATCACAAATGCAACTACAGGGGGCCTCCAAAGAAGCTGGTGCCCTGGGGCCTCAGACTATAATCTGTACTGGCTGCACAATTTTAGTTATACTAAGGAACACTCAACAATATCATAATTTTCTGTTTGTCTTATCAATAGTGAATCACATCAATAAAAGTGTGATGTGTGTATCTGTGTTTTGAATCTTTCAGGGTGATGCTGGTGAAAAAGGTCCTCAAGGATTTAAAGGCCCAAAAGGAGAGATTGTAAGTCAAGTACAAAACAAATTCAATTAGAGTAGTTTCCTCATTATAAGCATGCTGTCTATTTTAGTGTGATTTCATACTGTCAATGCCGTCCTCTCAATAGGGCAAAATAGGCCCTAAGGGAGTACCTGGAGGTGCAGGACCCAAAGGCGAACCTGTGAGGAAATGTTTTTTGTTAGCGTATAAAATCACATCTATTAGTATTGATGACCATGCCATTTTCCCATAAAAATGGTTCGTGTGGAATTGCAGGGCATGCCTGGCAGAGATGGGAAGGATGGAACTCAAGGACTGGATGGTGAAAAGGTGTGTAGAAGCTTGTTTATGTTGCGTTTCTCCATGTTGACAGCGTAAAACTGATGGATTGTTTGTTTTTGGTTGCGGCTGTAGGGTGATGCTGGTAGACCTGGAGTACCTGGTGAGAAAGGACCTAATGGTCTGCCTGTACGTATAATCAATAACGTTGAGATTTTAATATTTAAACTGTGTGATTAGCTTGTTGACCAAGAAGATATGAAATATTGCAAAGAGCTGCTGGATTTGCTTGTTGCATTTGTTTCAGATGTTTCACCATTCAAGCTTCATTAGATGTTTGACCAGTTGTCTTTCATCATTGTACCACTCACATTCATGTTTATCTGTGTGCAATTCAGGGTTTGCAAGGAAAAGCTGGTGCAAAAGGAGCCAAGGGAGGAGTTGTAAGTACATCTATCCATTGCAATTTACCTGCTAACAAGGACATTAATGGATTCAATATCATGTATATTTAGGAACTGTAAGAATGTTTTAGGACAAAAACAAGAACAGCATCTTGTGTCACTTTAATCTTCATCAATGGACAGATGAGTGGAAAGCTTGTTGATGAAAGATTAATACGATTTGCTCTCAAGACAAATTCAAAACAACAACAACAACAACAACCAATGCAAACACTCAGCTGTATTACGGTCAGTAATATATAAAACCAAAAAAAAAAAAAAATGAACAATGGATCTGTATCTGTATAAATCATCAAGGATTTATTTACAGATCATCTGAAGAGGTTTGTTTGTATGCTGGGAGGCAGACCAAGAGAGATTTGCAGTACACAAGACAAAAACACACTAGGGCTAACAGGATCTGATTAGCATCTTTGGAATAAATTGACATGAGGGATCAATCACATTTGATTTTGGTCGAAAGTTTGTCTAAAACATATTATATAATCTAATATGGTGTATCTTTCTGCATTCAGGGCAATGCGGGAGAGATGGGAGAAGCAGGACCATCTGGAGAGCCAGGTATCCCTGTATGTATCTGACTTATGACCCGACATGCTCTTTCAATTAAGACCTTCATTTTACCTGAGTAGCAATTACTGAGACATGCATAATGAACACAACAAAAAATAAGACAGAGTTATGTGGAGTAAGATCATTGAAACGTCAGGTAATGTTAGTATAGTGCTGTATTACTGATGTACTACATTATATATCCAACTCATGTGTACTGAACATGACTCCCCACAGGGTGAGATTGGCATCCCTGGCGAGAGAGGTGAAGCTGGACCCAGAGGAGTGGCTGTAAGTAACATAAATATTTTAGGCAAATGTCACTGTTTGAATGTTAATGCTCACGAAAAAGACAGATTCACTATTTTTGTGGATACAAAGCCACTGGTTGAAATGCACTGTGCATTTCAGCACCATCTTCAAATGTATATGAACATCTCACAGCTCTCATGTAATTGTATAAATTATTGAGGAGATGTCTGCTACACTATACCTTCCTGCTGATTATGTAAAGAAATCCAAATTTACTGTATTCAGGAACATGATGTTGTAATAGGAAAGCTTTACATTCAAAATAATATTTAAGCCTATTTTTGTTATTATTTATGTTTCAATTTCATAACACAATTCCATCAAATTGAATTGAGTGATCTTTAACTAAATTAAATTAATACAATTTTTAAAGTGAATGTTTTATTCATTTAATTTAAAGATTACTCAAATTAATTTGATGGAATTTTATCATGAAATTGAAATGTGTAAATCTTAAAAATAAGCTAAAATATTTGTTTGAGCGTAGGCTTTGCTAAGCTTACAGGATGTGTTCAGTCGAGCTTTCCAAGCTACAAGCTACTCCTAACCAGGCCCAGACGGAATCTGCTTCTGCAGATTTTCGCAGAATGTCATTCACAAAAGCTCTATACATTCTCTACCCCTTGTTTATGAAATATTTTGCCTAATTTGATAATGCTTTCAGTTACCCATAAGAGTGTAGTACTCTATGTTTAAATCCCTTCTGCAGATTCTACCTAAAAAACAGCACAGATAATGCAAAAAAGTAGTCAAATTGCTCTTTTCAAAAGGCTGTAAGCTATACTACACATAAGTAACAAAAAGAGGCTAACTACATAAAAGCTATTTAAATAAGAAAATATTTATATATCTATTATCTCCTGATATATATTTAGGGTGACATGAAATGAAACTTATACATTTATACAAAATAAAAACCAAAAAACTTATTAGTTAAATAAAATAAGGTTTATTATAAGTTTAACAAAGTCGAAAATATAGTGATAAACAGCAGCAAAAAAATAAAAAAATAAATGTTGCTCAAGTGAATCAGTGAAACATTTACGTGAACAAGATAATTATTATGTGAACTAGTAAATTTACCTGAACTGTCTGAAAGAAACGACTGACTCAAATGAATCATGTTCCCAACATCGAATCTTTTATTTTAACCAGTTTATTTACAAGAACAGAATCATTTTAGAGAATCGGTTCTTTCTGCAGTTTTCCCAGCACTACATGAGAGTGGACGGTTTCAGTGAGTGTGTTTGATTACTTCCTCGACTCTATTGCTGCATTCACAATATAATGTGATGAAGCATTTTGTGACGCTAAAGCACTACTCCCTGGAAAAATGTAGCTCATTACTGGAAAAGCTACACTACTGAAAAATGTAGTAAAGGTTGTAGTATTGCTACGCTGCATGTAATATGTGTGTGTGTGTGTTTTAGGGGGGCATTGGACTACCTGGAAACATTGGACCACAAGGTGTTAAAGGATTCCAGGTCAGTTGCACATGAAAATATTTTTTACATTTGTCTGGGAGCAAGTGCTATTGTAAAAGAACTCTTAATAATCAGAAGTGACTGCTGTGTCAAGAGTTATTTTATATCTTTGCACTATTCCACATCTACATAAGTTGATCATTTATTCTGAATGTTATAGCCCTTTTATCCAATTACTTGTTTTCTATAATGTAATTGTTATTTTATTTTTTCATCCAGGGCATTAAAGGTGCTCTTGGTGACACAGGTCTGCCTGGCCCGACAGGAATCAGAGGCGGGTTTGGTGAAAGAGTGAGTGATGTGATGTCTGTATGAAAATATTTTATAACTTTCCTGGCTCTTTTAACTTGCATGACAACAATACAGCAGTGTGTGTGTTATAACTGATTTACCAAAAGTAAAACAGCACGAAACACACATACACAAACTATTATATAATTATGTTTGCTTGACAAAGCCAACACTGTTATTGTACACACTTATTTCAAGATCCCTAACTGAGACCAAGCCAAGAGCTTTCAAGCTGCATCCAACAAATTAAACTCACAATCAAAACTCCCAAAGATCCATTATAACATTCCTCCTAGAGCCTATAAATATCATAAAATTATCTGTCGCTCTCTTTATTTCTTAACACTATACATCTTACCGTATTGAACCTTCATAAGGGCTATATAACTTTTATAAGCTTTATAAGTTGTCTTCAACTGTCAGAAAATGTTTTGTTTAGCCAACATCAAAGTTTGTCTGGCTGAACCTTCCTTTTTTAGTTGATTCCTAATAATCTCTAAACACACAGACAAACACACATTAATACAGTAATACAGAGACTGTAACACATTCACACATATTGTTTAGTTATTTAATCTCAGACTGTTCCCCTGCATCAACACAGCTCATATATTTTAGTAGGAATCTAAAGGTCCTGCTGACTTCCCTACAAAGTGTGCTGCTGTTCAGAGCTCAAGACGCAGAACAAAGACCGTCTATATTCTGCTGCCAAAGGCCTTCACACACACACACACACACACACACTACATACCTACCCAGTGCACCTACCATGGCACACACTTTCATTTGTTATTTATTTTTAAATCAAGTCAGTCTCTCTCTCTCTCTCTCTCTCTCTCTCTCTCTCTCTCTCTCAGGGTCCAGTTGGAGCCGGTGGTCCAAAAGGAGATATGGTAAGAATGATAATTTTATACTCTTTTACATATTACGAAGTATTGTATGTGTTTATATAGTGCTTATATGTGTGTTCTAGGGAGTTGCTGGAAGTGATGGTTTGCCAGGAGAGAACGGAGAACCCGTATGTATTTCAGTTGAATCAACTGAACCCTGGATGTAATTCAGTTCAATCAACTGAAGTTAAAGATATCCAGGGCTGACACTGTTTCCTTTTATTTCAGGGTCCATATGGTCCGGTTGGGCAGAAAGGAGAGGTGCGATCTATTTTATAAATTGCAAACCTCTTTCCCTTTCTCTTTATAACACATCATACATCAGGACTACATTTTATCTAGTGCACTAACTGTGAGATTTCAGAATATATTTCAGTTTAATTGCATTAATGATGCTAATCGATGGCTCCTTAAACTCATTTTAAGACTTTTCAGTAAGACTCAGGAGACAGAGTTCAACTCCCACAGCTGTGAGAGTCACAAAATGTGGTTTATACATTCTATTTAAGTGATATCGTACAACTGAAACGCATGTTTTAAAACATCTGATTATTGCATTTGGTAGAAATTTGAAAGTAGCTCAGATATATTTCCATTGTTATTCCACTCATGTTTTAAAAGAGATGTTTTAGATTCACATCTAATTCATAGAGTTGTACTGACTGATAAACACAGACTATATAACTTAAAACAAATGAAGGTATGTGACTAAATAAACTTGGTATCTGATGACTATAAATTCCTGTTTTTCTGTGTTATAGCCTGGTAAACATGGTGAACTGGGACCTAAAGGAGTTGTAGGACCACAGGGAGAGATCGGAGGCAGAGGAGCACCTGGAAAACCAGGACCAATGGGATTCCAGGGAGAACAAGGTTTTCCAGGGGTTGCTGGAAAGACTGGTGTTCCTGTGAGTAACTGCCTAATGTTGTATACTGGTGCTGTCTCTACTGTACTACACCAGGGGTTTTGCACCCCACTCATATGAACCAGTTGTTCTCGTTCAGGTCAGTTTGGCTCATAAATGGCTCTGTTGGGGGAACTCTCTAAGAATGAATTGCGGCCGGTAAAAGTTCTGTGGATTTGCACGCGTTGTCTGCACTAGTTTAGCACCCAGTTCACAAAAGGAATCATGCAGATTAGGCAAGGGCCCAAACGTGCCCACAAAATCTGTGCTGAACAAAGTTTGCTTGCAAAATTCCATACTTGCAGGTCGATTCTGAGCACCATGTTGAACTGATTCCTCTAATACAATAATCCAGTATGTTGGGTATTTCTCTGCTTGAACAGAAAGAGCTGAATACCAGCAAAATAAACTGCTGTTAATGGGTTAATTACCTCACTCAAACACATGCTATTTATACATGAGGTTAATCACTATATCCACAACATATGTAATATTACAATTTACAATGAACGGGTGAACTTGAACCAAGTTGTGTGCATCAGAATGCGTAACTTGCGTTGTGAATACACTGTAAATATGCTACACACAATGCAAAAACACATCTCTAAAGCAAGAAGAATTCAGAATACAGGAAGTTCTAAAAAGTTGCTAGTACTGCAGTATATCAGGGATCCAGACTGGTTGCATCTTGTGACCATTTTTCCTGTTTGTAAGAGGTTGCACTGGCGCAACTACAAAGTTGGCCAACTCTTTCTGATGTGCTGTCATTTTCTGTTGGGTATAAGGAGTATGAAATAGCGCTACCCAGATGAATTGTCAGCACTGCTCAAGGACAGAGCTGAACTTATTAGTTGAAATCCTCTTGTCAGGGTTTGGGGGAGAAATAGGACTCATTTGCAGATGGGAACAAGTCAAAATAAGGTTTATTACAAAAATAAAGTCCAAACAGGTCAATAATCAGACAACATAAAAATCCAAACCAAAATACTGGCCACTGAAAAGCAGGCAGGAGGGAAAAAAAAAAAAAAAAAAAAAAATACAGGCAAAGGCAAATACAAGACCAAACAGATAAGCCACAAAATCTCAAAACCAAAAGGGAAAATCCACATGAGTATTGACAAAAGGAACTGACAAACACAATAGGGAACTGACCAAATATATAGGGAGGAAAATCAGAAGGGCAAACAAGGAGAACAGGTGAAACAGATTAATCAATAATAAAACAAACGAGGGGGTGGGGTCCAGAAACGAGACAGAGCACATGGTGGCAAGAAATAAACAAAAGCCATGTGCTAGACAGGAAAACCAAAACACAAAAACAGAAAACGTGATAGGGTCCCGACGGTTAAAAGTATGTAGAACTCCCTGTCTAATTAACAGGTTTGGCTTTTACAGCAATTTTACTGAAAGCAGATCTAAATGTTACACCATAGCATTGTAGATTATAGAGAATTGTGTGATTTCAACTTTGTGGCAACAGTTAGTGGAGGCCTTTTTTTCTATTCCAGCCACAAAGTGAAGTAAATATAGAAATTATTTACCTGACCCCTTGAACACCTTTGGGCTGAACTGAAATGCAGACCATCGGCTAACATCACTGCCTTACCTCACTGATGCTCTTGTTTCTGAATGGGAGCAAATGCCTGCAGCCATGTTCAACATCTTGTGGAAAACAGAACCAGAAGAGTGAAAGCTGTTAAGAGGACCAGCTCTCAGATAATGCCATGGTTTCGAAATGAAATGTTGGCCATGTAGTGTGTCACCTGACACAAGTTCAGAATAAATGATTGGTTTGTTTTATAATTGATGATTTGTGATTGTGTCTCAGGGCAAACTGGCCAGTGAGCAGCAGATCAGAGAACTGTGTGGATCAATGATCGATGGTACGGCTCTTGTTTACCCTCAAATCTACCACATCTTATAGAAAACTGTGCGATAGTGTCAACTTACTGGCTGATGTTCATCTCAGATCAGATCGCTCAGTTGGCTGCTAACCTCAGAAGACCTCTGGCTCCTGGTGCTGTGGGACGCCCGGGACCACCAGGACCTCCAGGGAAGCCCGGAGAGGTGGGATCTATCGGTCACCCTGGAGCACGTGGACCACCAGGCTATAGAGGACTGCCAGGAGATCTTGGTGACCCTGGTCCTAGAGGTGAGAGACAGATCTTTAAATGTCTTTCTCGCAGTTTTCTATCAAATGTCCATTTGAATGAAAATGTAAAAAGAAAAGTTTTAATTTTTTTAAGTATATTCAAACTTAGAAACGATCTGTAGCACATTGAGTTTTACTCAAAAGTGTTAAAGGCAGTAAGTAAACTTGCATAAACGAATAGTTCATCCCAAAAATGAAAATTTGCTAATCATTTACTCATCCTCATGCCATCCCAGATGTGTATGACTTTCTTTCTTCTGCAGAACACAAATGAAGATTTTTAGAAGAATATTTCAGCTCCGTTTAACCATACAATGCAAGTGAATGGTGACCAAAACTTTGAAGCTCCAAAAGTCACATAAAGGCAGCATAAAAGTAATCCATCAAACTCCAGTTGTTTAATCCATGTCTTCTGAAGAGATACGATCAGTTTTGGGTGAGAAAAAAACAATATATAACTCCTTTTTCATTATAAATCTTGACAGCAGTCTCCTTGGTGATCATGATTTCAAGCTTGATTACACTTACTAGTGCTATCTAGTGCTCTTCACATGTGTCAAGCACTAGGAAGTATTATCAAGCTATAAATCATGATCAAACCTAGAGACTGCAATGGCAAGATGTACAGTGAAAAAGGAGTTATATTTTGTTCTGTACTCACACAAAACCGATGGATTTAATCACTGGAGTCATATGGATTAATTTTATGCTGCCTTTATGTGCTTTTTGGAGCTTCAGTGTTTTTGGTAACCACTCACTTGCATTGTATGGAGGTTTCGGAAATTTCTTTTCCGATCAGTTGTCAGAGGATTCATAAAGAACTGTATGTCTCTAAAGCTCTACATAAGTAAAAATGTTTACATTTTAGATGCTGTGAATATTATTTATTAATTTATTTATATGCTGTTGATATTATACATTTAAGTGTCTATCCAAATGTACAAAAATGTAAAAGTAAACTACATACAAATATCTATGCTAGCATTTCAAAATTTATCCCAGGATAATTTTTAACCCTAGGTTATTATTTATTCCACCTGGGTATGTATTTTTATGTTACCTGCTATAACGCTTAACTCAGAATTAAAAGTGGCCTTTGTCCAGGCTCAAAAAAGACCCTAACCAAGGGTTAAGAGTTTCATGACAAGTTTATACATTAGTTTCTAAGTTGTGTAAAGACATCATGTACAGGTTAAACCTGATAACCATGATAAACCTGAGACAAAGTCCAGAGCTAAACCACACAACTACCATCATCTCAGTTACAAGTATAGGCCGCCTTCTCTTTTCTGAAGGGCACTTTTGGAGATGCTGCCTCTGAGCATTCATGGCTGTTATAATGGCTAATGTTAAAAAAAAAAAATCCTTAACTTGGAACAATCTGCATCAGTTTAACATTTAAAAGTGTTTGACATATCGATCTGCCTTTGCTCATTAATGTGCTATGTCAGAGAAAGATATTTCCTCAGCACAGGACGTGCCTTGAAAAATTATTTTCAAAAGCCATTCTCTTGAGACTTTTAACACTTTAAGGACTACATAATGAAGACCAGTTTGGTATAATGTCTGTAAGCACCCAGTATATTAAATGCACCCAGGAACCATTTAACATCATTAATTTACACTTGACATTGTAAATTTGCTTTCCTGATTTAAAAGAAAACTAAGAATTTTCATGTCTCATCTCAATCCTGTAGGTGATGCTGGTGAGCAAGGTGATAAGGGACCTGTCGGTAAAGCCATTGAAGGGCCCATTGGAGACCAGGGTGACCAGGGTACGTACAGCCTTATAATAAATGTATTAAACAGCTGACTATACCAAGTTCACAAACTTGTCTAGTTAGATAATTGCAGGGACAAATCCTCCAAACATTCATGACTGATAAGAGTTAGAGTTAAACCACAGATCAACTAGTTTTATATCATCGTCCTCTCTGCTAAATAGGTCTGCCAGGAGTCCGCGGCATCGTCAAAGACGGGCGTGATGGTGCACCTGGAGACCCAGGAGAATCAGGAGAAGCTGGAAGAACAGGCCGAACAGGACACCAGGGTTCACCTGGAATCTGTGACACTTCAGCGTGTCAGGGTGCAGCCGTTCACGGGAAATCCTCCAACCCAAAGAACCATTAACCAACCTGTCCACACCATCAGGAGAGACATGAGAATTAAAGGGGGGGGGGTGGTGTTGGGCGGTGAGAGTAACAGAATTCCTTTTCATAAATGTTTTTGAGAGGGAATATGGAACTGGAAAAAATAATGTCAGTGGATCATCACAGCGTTTTCAGAGCTGAACAAATGTTGAGATGAAACTCGAGAACATCCTCAGGCTTGAAGAAGCAGCATGTGTAGATACAACCAAAGACTAAATACATCACTGAGTGACACGGTGGAAACTAGTTTATGTAAAAAAAAAAAGATTTCTCCTTCTAATACCACCTCAGATTAAAGTCCCTTTGTACAGTACCAGTTAAAAGTGTAATGACCCTCTAACGATGCATGACTTTGAGCTTGAAATTTGGGCAGAGGCAACAACAGTAAATTCTGGGGAATTGCTTGAGATATCAAAAACAGACGTGTAGAAATATTTTATGTATTACAGCAAGATTTTTAAACAGTTGTATTTTTATTCAAATTGATTTTCTTTGTCATTTTATTCTAAGTTACTTTCTTAAATGTTTAGTGTCCAAAATCACCCTTTGAAGAATAAAAAACAACAACAACAACAAAAAAAAACGCATCTATCTGGATGCTTCAAACACTTTTACTGTGAGAAATTTCATTGGCCATTTGTGGACTTTATAAACCTCACCCACTAGAAACTAGTGCTGTAACTATTAAATCTACATTATTTTAAATACTATTTATTATTTCTGAGTTACTGTTGTATGTACAGTGAATTTCTACAGCGCGGTATTGTAAGAAATACTAAATAAAGCCACTTTTCAGTGAATCGGTTCTTTTAGAGCTCAAGTCTCTTAACCCTTCAAAAATACAGCAATAATCAATGCTTATTTTAATAAATAATACTTTATTTAAACCACACATATTTATAGTACAAAATAAGACAACAAATGGCTATGTATCAGAACATTCCTTGCTTCATTTTCTGAATAAATCTTTTCCTAGATTTTTTGTTTAAATGTGAATTTTGACAAGTTGGCATAAACATGTCAACCATTAATAATAAAAAACAAATGTTAATAAAAAATAGTAAAATGTATAAACACTGAAAGTAAACAAGGATCATACAGTAACAAATATGCAACAGTGGGCTTCCTTTATTAAACATAAGCAGAACGAATTTCAGAAAGATTTTCTGTGTGAATTGTTTGTAAAATTTTGAATTGTTCATAGAAAGTTCTTAAATTGTACTGAAATGAATGTGACCTAAGAAGTTTTCTGAAAAATTTAAACAGAAATATGTTCTGCTCATGTTTTTACAAATGAGGCCTGTTAATAAGAATAAAAATGGAATAACATTACTCTCAAATCTGTTACTTGTGCAAAGAACAGTGCTTTGGTAAACACTACATAATCTGTAGTGTAGAGTGCTACACAAGTTAAAATTTTAAAAGGGAACTCTTTTCAGAGCTCTGAGCATCAACACACAGCAGAAAGAGGAAGTCAGTTATGTGAGGAAGAGTTGTAAGATTGTGTAGCATCTTTAGAGAGTTCTGGATGGTGAACCACTGAAACACAGCTGGGCTTCAGCCGCAGTCCAGTCTTACCACAGAACGTGCCCTGGAAATCCTACAACAAAAAGATTACTGTGCTTACATGCTTAAGAATATTCTGATATTAATCAGAATTTAGTCATATTCCAATTATGAAAGAATCATGTAAATGCATGAACCTGTTTGCAATATTGTAACATTCTATATTTATACGTCCTCCTATCCCAGGTTAAAATGCAAAAACAACTATAAAAGCCTCAATATTCTTCTAGCAGTTACAGAACAAATGGGTGTGATGTAATTTCAGACAAAATCTGGCCAAACTGAAGGTGTTTTAGACCCGGGTTAGACTTGGGTGACTGATCACAAGTGCTCAGCATTAAATACAGTGAGATATGCCACTAATCATCATTCTTTTGTCTGTATTCTGCTCATTTACACCTGTCAGGCACCTATTTATACACCCATCTTGTAGTATCAGTGTTAGGGCTGCACAATTAATTGAGCTGTCACAATTATATAATCGTGAAAAATTATAGCATTCCGTTTAGGTGTACTCCCATTGCACCAAAATTTTCTATTTACAAAATATTTTTTGGGTCGTTGTATGCATGCATGCAGAGGCAAATCTGACGTGTTTAAATTAGTGTAAAGGCATATAAGTAATGCTCACTATCTAAATTATACTGTGAACAATTTATTCCAAATTTTAAAAACACTTTTTGTTTCACATGCAATTAAAATATTAAAGCAATTCAGGAACATAATTCTCAAGTTTTGATGAATAGCCAACATAAAGAATATGGCATGCAACTGCCCCACACAAGATAAGTATTTTACTGTAAATACTATTATTCGAAGTTAATAATCGCAATTATAATATCAAAGGAAATAATCAGCAATTATGATTTGTCATAATCATGCAGCCCTAATCAGTGTCATCAACAGATGGTAACTGGTGCATATTATGGCATGTTAGCACATTAGCACCATGAATGCAAAATGTAAACATGATAAATTACACATTTTACACTACATATACTGTTTAATTAATTAAGGTTTTAGAAGGAGTATTGTGGGTCCTCATATTTAAATGTTCCTCTAAACGCCTTCCCCAGCTGTGTGGCTGGTGTCTGAATGTCGAGCATACTGTTGCTCGAGTATTTCGACCTTCTTTATAGCTCACAGTGTGACCACCTTTGCCTTTAAAACAGCCCCAATTCTCCTAGGTACACCTGGACACAGTTTTCTTGGATGTTGGCAGATAGGACGTTCCAAGCTTCTTGGAGAATTCGCCACAGTTCTTCTACCTGTTTAGACTGTCTCAATTGCTTCTGTCTCTTTATGTAATCTCAGACTGACACGATGTTCAGTTGGGGGCTCTGTGAGGGCAATGGCATCTGTTGCAGGGCTCCCTGTTCTTCTATTCTAATCTATTCTATTTGCAAAAGTAATGTTTGGGAGTCTAACATTTATATTTCCTATTGACACACTAAAGCTGAAGATATAAATAACCATCTTAAGACAAATGCTTTTGTGAAACATCTGATGTGCCTAAGACTTTTGCAAAGTACTTTATTTGTTTGACAATTAATTGTCAGCCAAATTTCATATATGTGACATCCCTAAAGTGAACATTCATTTATATCTGCGGCTGCAACGTCCAAACAAATGTGTGATATTCAGTGTGATAGAAGATACAGACAGTTGTGAAATGTCTTGGACTACAATTACATCTTGCTCTTGTGTGTTATTGTTGAGGACATGAATGAGAAATTAGTTAATTGTTTAATGTTTAAAATGACAAAAATGAAGCATAAAGAAAATGGCAAGAGCATCTCCAGTATTCCCAAGAAGAGAACATCTGGAAAGAGTGTGCATGTCTTAGTTTATTCAGAATATGCTGATTCCATTTAATTAGGGCTGTCAATTGATTAAAAGTATAAATCAAATTAATTAAATGGTTTGTTGATTAATTAATCGAAACACATTTAATCGCATATCAATATTTGCTGAAAAAGGCCCACAAATAAAGATAATTAAATTTATAATAATAAAAATAGTTATTAATATAATATTTAATACAAATAATATTAATTTATAATGAAATAGTAATAATATAATAATAATACCAGATAATTTAAATACATTATTGTGGCAGACGAGTAAGGCATTGATTTTATAATACCAACAGTGGCTTTAGAGGTCAATATATTGTGGAGTTATTTTCATATTATCGAACACAAGCCTATCACTGACCTACAGTCCTCAGCAATCCAGTTTACAATTGAGTTCATCAATCTGTAGACGTGGGCTGTTCTTACAGGATGTTTCCCACATGCGTCAAACAGACGCTTTTGGAGCATCTCACTGTGGTTAGGTCGCATTTCACTGGTTTTCAGCGTTTCTAGCCATAAATGCAGTGTATTTACGATGCTCTGTCAAGTTTAATGTAGTTAAAACTTCAAAAAATAATACAAACAAACACGTCATAAGACCCCAGCACTCTGCTCTGTCCAGCTGTTTTTGAAAAGCTGTGTTTGTTGTCTGAACAGCTGAAGTAGAGCTGACTGCCCCCGGCTGACTGTGAGTTGCAAAAACATGAAGCTTGAATAGCTCAGTTGGTAGGAAAATTCCTAATTACCATAGTGTGATAATTTGCGTTATTTTTTTCTGCAAAAAAATCTATCACTAAATTAACGTGTTAAATCAACAACATTACATTTCATGTAAAACAGTAAGTAAAACTATCCTAATAACTATGAAGCATGTAAACGTCTTTTAACCAGAATGTGGACCTTTATGGGAAAATGATGAACATGGTAAGTGAGATGTTGCTGGAACCTGTTTGAGAGAATCTCCATGTATTTCTCTAATGTATTTCAGGAAGGCTGTAGTCCACTGCAGGGTTGTGGCTTTATCAGTATCAGCGTAACAGAAAGGCACCAGCAGGTTCAACTCATCACAGCACAGACGGATTCTTCTCCTGAGGGCAAAGTGTGAAAGAGATAAACAAGTACAATATCTGTACCAAATTGTGAATGCTATCAGTTAAAACATACTAACCATTAATTATGTGCAAATGTGTTTCTGAGTAAAGGCGATAGCGACGTGAAAAAGAGAGACGATTGTAAACAAATGGCCCCTTCATACCAAAAGCAACGTGAATACCTGCTGTTAGAACATTCAAGTCTGTACAAAAAATGGCACTGATCAACAGTCAATTTCAACAGTACATTTTCGACAGTCAAAAACTACCATGGGATCAGTGCTAAAGACAAGCAAGCGAGTTCTCTAACAAGCAGACTGAAAAAAGAAAACGCTTTTCTCTAAAAGCTGCAGCAGTGATAACGAGTTTGTTGTTGATTTGCTCAACGAGAAAGATTTGAGATAATTTCTAACCATCTGGCAGTATAAACATGTACAACACCGTCTCAGCGATGATTAGAAAGAATTGAGTGTAAACAAATATTAACAGTTAAAACAAATGGTATCAAATGGAACAATACTTAATAACATTTTATTGCAATATACTGTATTCCACTTGTGTTATTTACATTTGTTTAAAAACCCTGCATGTTTTAACTGTGCAGTTACAAATTAAACGTGACAACATCTATGGACAGATGGTTCTCAAGATGGCACCACGGATGGCCGCCTCAGTGTGGAGCTCTCCAATTATTTTGTTGTTTTTGTTTGTTTGTCCTTTTTTTTTTTTTGTCCTGTGTTTAGTAATTTTTTCCAATCGGTTTTACCAGGGACGAACTGCTGAACATTCAGCAGCACATACCAGACAATCTTTTCCCGGTTTTGGACTATTCAGACGTTTTGCTGGACATTTTAGTCATTGTTGTTAAAGCGTGCTATGAGACGCAAGCGAGGGAAATGAGCCCTCCTCCTCCTCACAGATGCATATTGCTCTGTCACTAGAGCAGCTTTGGGACTCTCTGATCACTGTCTGGTTCATCTTCTTCCAACCTATAGGCAGAAACTAAAATCAGCTAAACCTGTAGTAGACTGTAAAAAGTGGACCAATGAGGCAGAGCTGGAACTACAAGCCTTCTTTGACTGCACTGATTGGAGTGTTTTTGAAGCTGCAGACACCAATCTGGATGAGCTCACAGATACTGTAACATCATATATCAGTTTCTGTGAGGACATTTGCATTCCTACTAGGACTTATTTGACGTTCAACAACGACAAACCATTGTTTACAGCAAAACTCAGACAGCTTCATCATGCCAAAGAAGATGCTTACAGAAGCAGGGATAAAATATTGTGTAATCAGGCCAAAAACATACTAAGGATATTAAAATGGCTAAAAGAAGCTACTCTGAGAAAAACAAGTTTTCAGCTAACGAACCTGCATCAGTGTGGAGAGGCCTGAAAGACACTACTTACTTCAAGACACCATCCCCCAACAATGTAGGGAATCAACAGTTGGCTGACGACCTGAATGTGTTTTACTGTAGATTTGAAAAGCCCAGTCTTACACCCCACACCCGCTCTGACCTTAACTTCACACAAACATCAACACCTCCTGGACTTCAGTTCGGCTTTCAACACCATCATCCCAAATCTCCTATGGAATAAATTAACCCAGCTTGTGAGACTGGGTAAATTCACTTCCAGCACCTGTACGATCAGCATTGTAGCCCCCCAGGGATGTGTGCTCTCCCCACAACTCTTCTCCCTGTGTACCAACAACTGCACCGCCAAGGACCCCTCCGTCAAGCTCCTGAAGTTTGCAGATGACACTACTGTCATAAGCCTCATCAAAGATGACGATGAGTCTGCATACAGAAGGGAGGTTGAATGGCTCTCACTGATGCAGTCATAACAACCTGGAGCTCAGCATGCTCAAAACAGTGGAGATGATTGTGGACTTTAGGAGGAACACACCAACACTGACCCCGCTCACCAACAGGACCTAAAATGGGAGACCCACATTGACTCCACTGTGAAAAAGGCCCAGCAGAGGTTGTACTTCCTTTGCCAGTTGAGGAAGTTCAACCTGCCACAGGCGCTGCTAATCCAGTTCTACTCAGCAGTCATTGAGTTTGTCCTCTGCACTTCAATAACTGTCTGGTCTGGTTCAGCTACAAAATCGGACATCAGAAGACTACAAAGGACAGTTCGGACTGCTGAGAGGATTATTGGATGCCCCCTGCCCTCCCTTCAAGAACTGTACACTTCCAGAGTGAGGAATAGGGCTGGAAAAATCACTCTGGACCCCACTCACACTGCCCACAACCTTTTTGAACTGCTGCCTTCTGGCCGGCGCTACAGAGCTCTGAGCACCAGAATCGTCAGGCACAAGAACAGTTTTTTTCCAAAGGCTATCCATCTCATGAACAGTTAAAACTGCCCCACTGTGCAATAATTACATGCAATACACAGCTTAGTCAATTATATTTAACATATCCTACCTCTTCTACATTACATTCCCTTGCACTGTATATAACATATTTTTATTTGTACATATGTATATATATACTTTGTCTTATTGTGTATTTCTATATATACTTATATTTTCTATTGGCTTTTTAAAAATAAATATTATCTGTCTTGTTGCTGTATTGTTTGTGCATTGGAAGCTTCTGTCACCAAGAAAAAATCCAATCCAAAAATCCAAAAATATTGGCAATAAAGCTCATTCTGGTTCTGATCTTAACGTCAAGACTCTGTATAATGCAAACAATTTCATTGCCGTGTGAAAAAAATTAAAAATAAATTAAAATAAAAATCGGCATACTCACCGAAAAAAAAACAAACAACTTGCTTTGTCGCAGCATGTACTGTATGCTCGTTCTCGGTGTGGAAGGCTCTTTAGTAATCCGTTATTTCTATTCAAACTCTCCACTGTGGCAAGAAATTATGCAGAAAACTCACTTAACAAACAGCCATGAGTATGAAGTGAATAATCTTTAAACTTCTAATACTGTGTCTTAACCACGTGCAATGTGCAAAAAGATTGCAGGTGCAATTTTCTGTTCACACTGAAAGTGTGGAATGGGATTTTGACATTTCAGTGTGGAGGCAGAGCTTGACATGAACTTTTTGGCTCACCCGGTACTGTGGCTGGTGAGCGGAATGACTAATTTTACTGACGGGGCATTTATCAGCGACATGCTCGCCTTGCATTATGATCATTGTATATTAAATATAGAACATGACACACATTCAACTTTAGTGAATACAGGTTTATTTATTGAAAACAATTGAATGAATAGTGCAGGACCAAGAGCAAACCTAATAGCCTTTTCTAAATGTAACTGACCAAGTAAAAGTTAGTAACCATATTAAAACAGTCAGGACATTGTTGAAAATAATTAACAGGTAAGCCAAATCTACGAGAGAAAAAATACGCTGAAAAGTTGCACGTATTTCTCGACGTGCAGTCGTGTATTAACCATTGATCTATGACAGCTATGACAATAACAGTTACAATGTAAAAAAAAAAATGACGTGCACACTGAATAAAAGACAGTTTAAGACATTAAGCGGTCAGCACCTCGTTGAAAATAAACATTCTTAATCAGCACATTAAAAAATGGCATTCCTAGCCTAAACAGTCATTTTCTAAGCTACTTACTCAAAAGTATAAATTTTTTGACGAGCAAAATTAACCCGTCGACATGGTCCGTGTAACAATGTGCGCTGGCAATGAAGAAGACGATGACGTAAAGAGAACCCAAGTGCAGTTTATTTACAAGGTGCAGTATCCAAACGTGAGTATAAAACAAAATATAAACATAAACGACTTGACTTGACTTGACTATGAAGCACAAAACACATCCACATTCAACAATACTTGACAATGGACTATGGAAAACATGAGGGTTAAATACATGACATGGGAGAACATAAACCAGTGAACAAACAGAACTCTAAACAAGATAATTAAACAATAAACCAATGAAAACAAGACACATGAACATAGAGGGAAAACAGGACATCACATGACTAGGGAACAGAAACTAGAATTTCAAAATAAAAGACATGAAAAACATGGATCAACAAAATACACAAGACAGTCCGGTGAAAGACGGGACTTGACTCACCTGAGGCGACAATTCTGAGCTTAAAAAAGCCTGTTCAGCGGAAAAATAACTTAAAATCACGCACAGATTTAAAGATGACTCAAATGTGAAAACGTCCGACTTTCGCACCACCACCGAAGTGATTTCTATAGCTACTTGTGCTTTGCGTTTTCTTGTCTAACTAGATGACATTTTCCTGCACGCGCCAAGAATGAGAGAGAGGGAAGAAGCACGTGCAGCCTGCGGTGAAATGAAATTTTTATCTGCTCCAGACAGGGGTGGACTGGCCATAGGTAGAACCAGGACTTTTCCAGGTGGGCCGGCCGCGAAAGGTTGCCGAACGGGCCACGACTGGCTCCCTCCCTGCTCGTCGTGGTGACGAGGTTTATAGTAAATTAGTGTCACTGAATGGCTGGATGTCTGAGTGGTGTCCGCAGAATAACATAGGATTTATAGACAATTGGAAGAGTTTTTGGGGTAGACCTGAACTGCTAAAGAGAGACGGACTCCATCCCTCCAGGGAAGGTGCTGCTCTCCTCTCTAGTAATTTGGCTCATAGTCTTAAAAATGATAGTATCTGACTAACTGGGGCCTAGGTCAGGAAGCAGACAAACTGGCTAATCCGAACTTCTGCTAGCTGCCTTGAGACATCACACAGGTCACATAAACTACAACACATTGAGACTGTATCACCTAGATATCACATAGAGACTGTGTCTGTTCCCCGAACTACCAAACACAAAACCCTCACTAAATTATTTAGAAAAAAACTGATTAAGGTCAAACTTGAACAAAACAAACAAATTAAAGATAAACACCATATAAATATAGGGCTACTAAACATTAGATTTCTTTCTACCAAAGCACTAATTGTAAATTAAATTATCATTGTTTGGATGTGCTCTGTTTGACTGAAACCTGGCTTAAACTGGATGAATATATTAGTTTAAATGAATCTTCTCCCCCAGGTTATTGTTATAAACATGAGCCTCATCTGAAGGGTTTTTTCACTGTACAATTTACAGTGAAGTTTTTGGTGTTACTCAGAGGACAGGATATAAATTTAAGTCTTTTGAACTAATAATGCTTAATGTGACACCTTCAGATATAGATATAAATAAAATAAAAAACTCTGTCGTCTTTTACCCTTGCTACCGTATATAGATCACCCGGGCCTTATTCTGATTTCCTTGGTGAATTTGCACTTTTTTTTTTTTATTAGATCTTGTAGTTACTGTAGATAGAGCTTTAATTGTTGGTGACTTCAACATTCACATAGATAATAATGAAAATGACACATTGGAATTAGCATTTATCGATATTCTCAACTCTCTTGGAGTCAGACAAAATGTAACAGGACCAACTCTTCGCCATAATCATACGTTAGATTTAATTCTGTCATATGGAGTTGATGTTGATAATATAGAAATTCTGCCGCAGAGCGATGACATCTCGGATCATTACCTCGTCTCTTGTATGCTGCGATCGGCTAATGTTACTCAATCTACACCACGCTATCGTTCAGGTAGAACTATTCTTTCAACCACTAAAGATAGCTTCACTAATAATCTTCCAGATCTATCTCATACACTCCGTAAACCCCAAAGCCTAGAAGAACTTGATGAAATAACAGAAAATATAAATACAGTAATCTTTAGCACTCTTGATAGTGTCGGCCCCCTTTCGATTAAAGAAAATGAAAGAAAAAAGCCCTGCACCATGGTACAATGATCACACTCATGCTCTCAAGAGAGCAGCTCGGAAAATGGAGCGCAAGTGGAAGAATACAAAATTAGAGGTATTTCGCGGTGCATGGAAGGATAGTGTCTGTAGCTACAGACAGGCACTAAAAGCTGCCAGGTCAGCATATTTTAGCAAACTCAGAGAAAATAACCACATCAAGCCTAGGTGTTTATTCAGTACTGTGGCTAAATTGGTTAGAAATAAAGCCTCAGAACCAGATATTCCGTCGCAGCACAAGAGTAATGACTTCATGAATTTCTTTACTGATAAAATTGAAATAATCAGAAATAAAATTGGAATTATGCAATCATCTGTCACAGTACCTCAGAAAACAGTGTCTCATAATTTTCCTCATGTGCAACTTCAATCCTTCGCTGTCATAGGTCATGAGAGCTAACAAAACTTATCGAAACATCAAAAGCCACAACATGTTTGTTAGATCCAATACCAACCAAGCTCTTAAAAGAAGTATTCCCAGTAATCTCAGAACCTCTTCTTAATATTATTAACTCCTCGCTATCCTTAGGACATGTCCCAAGAAACTTTAAAATGGCAGTTATCAAACCACTTATTAAGAAGCCACAACTTGATCCTGGAGAACTGGCTAATTATAGACCGATTTCAAATCTCCAGTTTATGTCGAAAATACTAGAAAAGGTAGTATCCTCCCAAATATGTTCATTTCTACAGAGAAATAGTATATATGAACAATTTCAGTCAGGATTTAGGCCTCATCACAGTACAGAGACTGCACTTATCAGAGTTACAAATGACTTGCTCTTATCATCTGATCGTGGCTGCATTTCACTTCTGGTGCTTTTAGATCTTAGTGCTGCATTCGACACGATAGATCACTCTTGAATAGGCTGGAGAATTATGTTGGCATTTGTGGAGTTGCATTAGCATGGTTTAGGTACTATTTAGCAGACCGCTACAACTTTGTCTGTGTAAATGAGGAATTGTACAACCAAACAAAAGCAAAGTATGGAGTGCCACAGGGATCGGTTTTAGGGCCTCTGCTTTTCTCCTTGTATATGCTTCCCCTGGGAGATATTATCAAGAATCGTGGAATAAGTTTCCACTGTTATGCCGACGATACCCAACTTTATATTTTGTTCAAAACCTGATGAGATTTCACAATTCTCCATATTAGCAGAGTGTATCAATGAAATAAAAGATTGGATGGCCAGAAATTTCCTTCTACCCAATTCCGACAAAACAACATCTTCAACAGTGAAGAATTAGGTGTTATATTTGATACCAATCTGTCCTTTGAAAATCAAATTATCAACGTTTGTAGAACAGCATTCTTCCACCTAAGAAATATTGCTAAATTATGACACATGCTCTCTGTTGCTGTTGCCGAAAAACTAATTCATGCGTTCATGACCTCAAGATTAGATTATTGTAATGCATTACTGGGAGGATGTCCAGCAAGATCAATAAATAAACTTAAATTGGTTCAAAATGCAGCAGCCAGAGTGCTTATTAGAACCAAGAAATATGATCATATCAGCCCCATTTTATCATCGTTGCATTGGCTACCTGTTAAATTTCGTATTAATTTAAAAATTCTGTTAACTACGTACAAAGCTTTGAATGGTCAAGCTCCACAGTACTTAAAGTGACCTTCTACCACGCTATATTCCATCACATTCATGCAAAATTCTGGCCTGTTAATAGTTCCTAAAATATCAAAATCCACAAAAGGAGGTAGATGCTTTTCATATTTGGCTCCTAAACTATGGAACAGTCTCCCTAACACTGTTCGAGATACAGACACACTCACTCAGTTTAAGTCTAGACTAAAGACTCATCTGTTTAGCCAGGCATACAACAAATTTATCCTTCAACTCACAATTAGGCTGCTTTAGTTAGGTCTGCCGGAACCAGAAACAGTGATCATGATCTATTACTCTGCAATACATTGAATGGCATCTATGCTAATATTATTTTATTTGTTTCCCTGTCTCAACCTCGGGACTCCTATCCTAAGGTCAACAGAACCGGCCAGATCCAGCTCTGTTCCTGCTTGGTGTTGGACTCCACTCCTCCTACATGTCAAATCAAATCAAATCAAATCAAATCACTTTTATTTTTCACACAACCATATACACAAGTGCAATAGTGTGTGAAATTCTTGGGTGCAGTTCCGAGCAACATAGTAGTCGTGACAGTGATGAGACATATACCAATTTACAATAAACATCAGATTTAAAAATTTAAAATCTAATATATACATAATTACACATAACACAATATACAAATAATAACATACAATGCACAGTATACAATACACACAATATAGAATACACATAAAAATAGTATATATAAAATATACAGTAGGTTGTATTGTACTGTATTGACATTCAGGCTGTCGGTTGATAGTAAGTTGCCAGTGTGTTGTTAAGAGAGAATATAATTTATGACAGTCCGGTGTGAGATATAAGAGTAATAAAGTGCAGTGCTGATGTATTTTGATCGTGAGAGATCAAGAGTTCAAAAGTCTGATTGCTTGGGGGAAGAAACTGTCATGTAGTCGGCTGGTGCGGGTCCTGATGCTGTGATACCGCCTGCCTGATGGTAGCAGTGAGAACAGCCCATGGTTCGGGTGGCAGGAGTCTCTGATGATCCTCCGAGCTTTTTTCACACACCGCCTGGTATATATGTCCTGGAGGGAGGGAAGCTCACCTCCGATGATGTGTCTGGCAGTTCGCACCACCCTTTGCAGGGCTTTGCGGTTGTGGATAGTGCTATTGCCGTACCAGGCGGAGATGCAGCCAGTCAGGATGCTCTCTACAGTGCTGGTGTAGAACCGTGTGAGGATGTGGCGGTTCATTCCAAACTTCCTCAGCTGTCTCAGGAAGAAGAGGCGCTGATGAGCCTTCTTCACAACAGCCTCAGTGTGGACCGACCATGTGAGTTCCTCAGTGATGTGGACACCGGGGAACATGAAGCTGCTGACTCTCTCCACCGGTGCTCCATTGATGGTGATGGGGCTGTGTTCTCTTTCTCTTCTCCTGAAATCCACCACAAGCTCCTTTGCCTTACTGACGTTGAGGGAGAGGTTGTGCTCCTGACACCAGTGTGTCAGAGTGTGCACCTCCTCTCTGTAGGCTGTTTCATCATTGTCAGTGATCAGACCTACCACCGTCGTGTCATCAGCAAACTTAATGATGGCATTGGAGCTGTGTGTTGCCACACAGTCATGTGTGTACAGGGAATACAGGAGTGGGCTGAGAACACAGCCCTGCGGGGCTCCAGTGTTGAGGGTCAGTGATGAGGAGATGTTGCTGCCTATTCTAACCACCTGGCATCTGCTTAACAGGAAGTCCAGGATCCAGCTGCATAGTGAGCTGTTTAAGCTAAGAGCCCAGAGTTTCTCATCAAGCTTGGAGGGCACTATGGTGTTGAATGCTGAGCTGTAGTCTACAAACAACATTCTCACATAAGTGTTCTTTTTTTCCAGGTGGGAGAGAGCAGTGTGTATTGCAGATGCAATGGCATCAACAGTGGAGCGGTTGTTGCGGTAAGCAAACTGCAATGGGTCCAGTGATGGAGGCAGCACAGAGATGATGTTATCTCTGATTAGTCTCTCAAAGCATTTGCTGATGATGGGGGTCCGAGCAACAGGACGCCAGTCATTTAAGCAAGTGATTTTGGATTGCTTTGGAACAGGCACAATGGTGGACGTTTTAAAGCATGTGGGGACTACAGACAAAACGAGGGAAAGGTTGAAAATGTCCGTAAAAACACCAGCCAGTTGGTTCGCACACGCTATGATGACACGGCCCGGAATGCCGTCTGGACCCGCAGCATTGCGGATATTCACCCGTCGGAAGGATCGGGTTACATCCGCTACAGAGACGGAGAGTGAACTAACCTCTGTAGCTTCGGCCGTGAGAGCTCTCTCCGTGAGGGCGGTGTTATTTCCCTCGAAACGAGCATAAAAAGTATTTAGCTCATCCAGGAGAGAGGCAGCGGTGTTCACGGCAGAGTTTTTATTCCCTTTAAAGTCCGTGATGATGTTAATTCCCTGCCACATGCTTCTAGAGTTGGTGGTGTTAAACTGTCCTTCAATCTTATTCCTGTACTGACGTTTTGCTGTTTTTCGGAGGGCATAACTGGCTTGTTTATGCTCCTCCGCATTCCCGGAATTAAAAGCAGAGGTCTGCGCATCAAGTGCCGCGCGAACATCGCTATTAATCCAAAGTTTCTGGTTCGGGTAGATCCGTATTGTTTTGGTCGGAACAACATCCTCTACGCACTTTCTGATGAAACATGTTATGCTATCAGCATAAAGCTCGATGTCGTCATCAGAGGCAGACCAGAACATCTCCCAGTCCACGTGATCAAAACAGTCATGTAGCGTAGAGTCTGATTGGTCCGACCAGCACTGGATCGTTCTGAGGGTGGGTGCTTCCTGTTTCAGTATCTGCCTGTAAGCGGGCAGAAGCAGAATGGAAGAGTGGTCCGATTTGCCAGATGGTGGGCGGAGGAGGGATTTGTAGCCATTCCGGAAGGGAGAGTAGCAATGGTCCAAAACCTGGTCCCCTCGTGTGTTAAAACGAATGTGTTGGTGGTATTTGGTGCGACTGATTTGAGATTGGCTTTGTTAAAGTCCCCAGTCACAATGAATGCGGCCTCAGGGTGCGCGGTTTCCTGCCCACTTATAATCCTGTACAGTGTCGGCTTGTGGGGGAATGTACACAGCTGTGATAATGACCGCTATGAATTCCCTCGGTAGCCAGAATGGTCGACACAGAAGCATGAGAAATTCCAGATCAGGAGAGCAGAAAGACTTGATAGAATGTATGTTCCTCTGATCACACCAGGATTTGTTGATCATAAAACATACACCACCTCCTCTGCTTTTACCTGAGAGGTCTTTCGCTCTGTCCGCTCGGTGCACGGAGAACCCCACGGGTTCAATGGCTGAGTCTGGAATCTTCGCAGACATCCAAGTTTCCGTAAGGCAGATAATGCAGCAGTCCCTTGTATCTTGGAAAGAGATCCACGCTTTCAGCTCGCAGAGCTTGTTATCCAGAGACTGAACATTTGCCAGCAGAATACTGGGTAGCGGGGGTCGATTTGCACGGCGTCTTATTCTGATGAGAACGCCGGCTCTGTTTCCCCTTTTCCTTTTGCGTTTCCGCGGCTGTGCTGCCCAGACAAAGGGCTCCGCTTGCGTGTTTGTAAACAGCGGGTCGGCATTGAGGAATGTGAAGTCCGGTTTACGGTGTGAAATTGCTGAACCAATGTCCAAAAGTGTTTGTCTGTCGTAGACAATAAGGCAGACAACATCCAAGACAAAAAACATAAGAATTGTGAACAAAACAAACAAAACACTACTATGTTGTGTCAGAGCTCGCAACGCAGCAACCATACTCCGCGCCATCTTGAGTCCAATTTCTGCATTGTGCATTAAGTTACCAGTTTTTGCAGAGAGTGGTCTCTCGAAAACTCTCGAGTTAATTTCTCGAGTTAATTTCCCGATCTAAATGGGGGAACAATTTGTCTAGACTCAACATTTTCTAGTGTCTGGACTGCATCTGCAGAGTTTTATGACTATGCATACAAACGGTTTGATATACTGGCAATGAAAACTTTATATGTGAAGATAAATTTCACGATTTCACTGCAAATATCACTTCAGTAATGCTGGAATTGCAGCAAGTGATTTTTAACCTGTCAGCAACAGTGGCAATAGTTTCAAATATTAGCGTGCACAATTATTAGGCACCTAGGTGACCCTTTTTTTTTTCACCACTAACCTAAAATTTAACAGTAAAAAAGTAGCTTTTAGTAAATAATTCATGCAAATAATACAATTACAAAGTAACATTTTGGGCATTTCAAGATATTCAGTGGGTAATATAAGCACACTTCTTTTCAATAACTTTCATGAACCTCCAATCCATAAATTCTGTCAGTTTCGTGATTGGTTCTACACCAATTTTAGCTCAAGCAGCAACCACAGCCTCCCAGATGTCTTTTAAAGATGTGGATTGTTTTCCCTCACTGTAAATCTCGCATTTTTGAAGGGCCAACAAGTTCTCATTTGGGTTCAGTTCAGGTGAGGAATGTGGCCAGTCATTATTCAGTCATCTTTCAAGCCTTTTCTGGCTAGCCAAGCAGTGGAAGACTTGTAAAAGAGCCTTATCCTGCATGAAGATCATGGTCATCTTGAATACTGCTGAATTCTTCTTATACCAATGTTCAAAGAAAGCATCTTCTAGAAACTGGCAGTAGTTTTTAGAGTTGATTTTCTGTCCACCTGCAACCCGGAAAGGTCCAAAAAGCTCATCATTAATGATAGCAACCCACATCATTACCTCTCCCCATTCTGATGGCACCTGACCCGAACCCATATCATGTGTGTGTTAGTGATCCAGCTATGTTTCCACACATCTGGTCCGTCAAGAGCCACTCTTATCACATCTGTCCATAAAACCTTTGAAAAATCAGTCTTCTGGTATTTCCTGGCCCAATCTTGATGCTTCAGCATGTCATTCTTATTAATTTGAAGACGTGTTTCAGCCTTCCTCCCCTTAGCAAAGACTCTGAGAACTAGGCACCTTGTAATTTCGGAGACTCCAAGTGCGTTACAGCTCTGGAAATTGGTGGCACTGGAAGCTAAAGGGTTCCTGGTGGTCTTACATTTCTTTTGTAATTAATTTGCACTTTTACTTCTCAACACATTTTTGCGGCTCTCCTGACTATGATTAATAAAGTTTTTCACTGTCTTGTGGTCACACCTCAATAGGATGTTAATTTGAAGAGAGTTGCATCCTTCTGATAGGCTTCTCAAAATTTTTGCATTTTTTTGTCTGTTAGATCTCTTTTTTTGGCCCATTTTACCTGTAGTAAGAAAGCTGCCTAATAATTATGCACATCTAAATACAGGGTGTTAGTCACTTTAAGCAATTAAGCCATTTCAAGCAATGGTGGGCGGAGCTACTCAGTGCAATGTTGCAGAAATATGAACCAGGGGCCTCATTAATAAAACATACGTACGATCAGATCCTAAATTACATGGATTTAATTTCCTACGTCAAAAGTGAAAGCATGTTGAAGTCCTTCGCAACTGCACGCCAAATCTTAAAGTGTGACTAAACAGCGCTAGTCAGCAGAAGCGCGCAGCCCAGACAAACCCTTCACACGATCACCGCTCATCACGAGAACATCAGGTTTAGCAGCGCTGCAGTGGGCGGTCGCGTGAGTAAACGTGGCTGGTTTGCGTTGGTCATGCTGTGCAGTTGAGCAGATGACAGCCTACAGTTTATTTTATTATTAGTTGCATTTTGCTTTCAGAACAATAGCTTACTTGCCTAGTATAAATAAATAGTTACCGCTGAGATTATCAAGCTGGCATACGTGGTCCTTAATGTTCCACACACACAAGACGGTGACTCTGAAATCGACATAATTAAAGGTGCACTCAGTCATTGTTTTCCTCATTACAAATTTTTACTCAATGAAATGAACAGTAATTTTGAAATATATGTATAAAACCGATCACTCACATGAGATGAAGACTCCATTTTAGTAACCTTATAAAAGTTGTTTTATTCTGCATGGACAGGGTCTGTCTGTCTGTTTGTCTGTCTATCTTTCTTTCTTTTTGGAGGAGGTTTGGCACAGGGATTAACAAGGAAAATTTAAAATGTCACTTGTCAAAAATGTTGCAGACCCAAGCTGGTTGGCTGGTTTCAGAGGGGGTTTGAACACTTTTTAGCTGGTCAGGCTGGGAGACCAGCTAAGACCAGCTAAGGCCAGCATGCCCAGCTAAAAAACAAGGTGTTCAAAACCCCTTTAAACAAGCCTGACCAGTTATGGCCAGGCTGGGCAACCAGCTAAAACCATCTTATCCTGGTTTAAGCTGGTCTTTTCAGCAGGGCAGCATTTAATGATTATTTCAATGACCTTGTAATGTAAACATCATGTAGTATTTACATACAATAATATGGTAGGTCAAGGCCAATTTATTTATATAGCACATTTAAGAACAACTAGTGTATACCAAAGTGCTGTACATATGCAAATAAAACAATAACAGGATACAGAGGAATAAAAGACTAATAAGAAAATAACAACACAAAAACAAAAACAAAAAATTACCCATAAAATCCACAATATACATTCATGTAAAAGCCAAGGAATACAGATACGTCTTCAGGCGTGATTTAAAAACAGGAAGGGAAGGGGCAGACCTAACGTCCAGAGGTATACTATTCCATAGTCTAGGGCCAGCAACAGAAAAAGAACGATCCCCTTTAAACTTTAGGCGAGAGCGAGGTATATGCAGGAGAAATTTGTCTGAGGATCTGAGGGTTCTAGAGGATTGTTGATAACTCAGAAGTTCTGACAGATAAGAAGGGGCCACACCATTTAAAGCTTTGAAAACAAATAACAAATAACTTAAAATGAATCCTATATTGCACCGGTAACCAGTTGAGAGATGCTAAAACCGGTGAAATGTTTTCCCTCTTCCTAGCACCATTAAACAACCTTGCAGCTGCGTTTTGAACCAACTGCAAGCGATACAGCGATGAGTGATTTAGACCCATAAACAGTGCATTGGAATAGTCAAGTCTAGATGAGATGAAGGCATGGATAACTATCTCCAGATCCTTAAATGAGAGCAGAGGTTTTAATTTGGCTATTTGCCTTAACTGAAAAAAGCTACTCCTCACCACAGCATTTATCTGTTTTCCAAAATTTAGCTCTGAGTCAAAAATCACACCTAGGTTTTTTGCAAAAGGATGAACATTTGAAGACAGAGTATCTAGGTTCCTAGTGATATCAGAGACAGCACCAGGGAGACCAAACACAACAACCTCAGTTTTGCTCTCATTTAATTGGAGAAAGTTTTTTTGCATTTAATGTCCATTTTAGAATATTAGCGTGGTCAACTGAGTGGAATGCAGCACTGAGATCGAGTAACATTAGAACTGCAGATCTACCAGAATCCAGAGTAAGCAATAAATCGTTCGACACCTTGAGAAGTGCAGACTCAGTGCTATGTTGGGATCTAAAACCTGATTGAAATGTATCTAGAATATTGTTACCAGAGACAAATAGGGAAAGCTGATTAAAAACAATTTCCTCCAAGATTTTTTTTTATAAAAAAAGGCAGTTTAGATATGGGCCTGAAATTTTTAAGATCGGTCATGTTTAAATTAGTCTTCTTGAGAAGTGGCCTGATCACTGCCTGCTTAAGACATGACGGAACACAGTCACTGTTCAAAGAGCTATTTAAAATGGCCAATAAACTAGAGCCAATAGTTTCCAGCACCTCTCTAAAGAGCCGGGTGGGAATAACATCAACAGAAGAGGTGGTAGGCTTAATCTGTTGGACTATATCCATAAACTCTGTGATGGATATTGGTTCGAACCGATCAAACAGAGCAGAGCAGGTGACTGGTTCAGAGAGGTCAAGACTGCTAATAGTCATACTAGATTGTAGGGCATCCATTTTACCCATAAAAAAATCTAAAAAAGCTGTAACGTCTCAGGTGTAGCATCAAGGCTTGAATTAGTAGTAGGAGAGAAGATTTTAGTTATTATATTAAACAGAACTTTGGGATTATGAGAATTATCTGATATTACTTTAGAGAGATATTTGTTTTTTGCATCTTTTACAGAATGTTGGTAAGCGGATAGTGTTTTTCATGAGTTCATAAGACACATGCAGTTTGTCTTTTTTCCCCATTTACGCTCAGCTTTCCTAAAATCCTGTCTGAGCGCTTGTGTATTATTATTCAACCAAGGTTCTGTCCTAAATTTAGGTTTTGAAATTTTAAAGGAGCGACAGTCTAAGATGGAAGTGCAGATATTATTAAAATGGGTAACTATCTCTTCTATTCCTAAATTTGAGTAATTATTTCAGTGTGCTTTCGGAAAAAGTGGAGAAAGCCTCCGAAAAATGACTAGCCGTAGCCGTGGTAACGAGGCGAGAAAAAGACCCAGGGGAGTACAATTTTAAAATTTGGCCAGGCAATATAACATTAAAAGCAACAGGGTTATGATCAGACAGACAAAAATCAGAGATTTTCAAAAAGTGTACAGAAGTGTCAAAAGATAAAACATGATCAAGTGTATGACCGTGCTCATGAGTAGGGCCAGAAATATGCTGTGTAAGATTAAAAGAGTCAATAAGCTGCACAAACTCCCAAACCAGTGTCTTGGAAGGACAGCAGATCTGAATATTAAAGTCACCAAGAATAATAAGATTGTCCGTAGTAGGCAGAATGTTTGATAGAAAACCAGCAAATTCCAGAATAAAGTCCTTATTATAGTTAGGTGGCCTATAAATGAGAGCACAAAGTACTGGACTAGGCAGCTGAGCTTGTAGTAGTTGTACTTCAAAGGAGTTATACTGATCCATGGGGAGCAATCAGCACTTAAAAATGTTTCTAAAAACTGAAGCCAATCCCCCACCTTGCCCCACAGTCCTGGGGGAACTAAAGAAATCATATCCATTTGGGGAAAGTTCAGTTAAAGGATCCAACTCACCAATGCGAAGCCAAGTCTCCGTTATGAATAAGAGGTCCAAGTCCTGGGACTTAAAGTTATTTAAAATGAATGTTTTATTAAGAAGAGATCTTGAGTTTACCAGAACCATCTTAGCAACATGAGTATTTTCTTCAGATACCACGTCTGGTGGCTCCGAGTAGATCAGTGACTGAAGATTTCGTAGATTTGCTCCTCTTCTGATAATACGTGGCCATGCTGTATCGCAAAAAAATTTAGCCGTATCTGGCAGAATAGGCAATAGACAGGTGTATCGGGGCTCCATGATGTGAAGAAGAAAGAAGTTTCCATATCGGCCGTCGACTTCATGCATATCGCAAAGCATCGTGGACGTGCGCAGAAATCTTTTAATCCTGACCAAAAGGCCGCCCCAGTTTCCACGCTTTCTGTGGCGTTTCTTCCGGGAGAGGTGAGGAAAACCGGGTATGAAAAAAATCCTGGTTACTTGCGTAACCTCCGTTCCCTGATGGAGGGAACGAGACGTTGTGTCAATGTAGTGACACTAGGGGTGTACACCTCTTAAACATCTCTGGTCTTTGATAAAAGGCCAATGAAAATTGGCATACGGGTATAAAAGGGGCTGGTATTCAACCACTCGTTCAGTTTTGTGCTGAGGAGCCAAGACAAGGTCCCGGCCATTTCAGCGGGTAGTTCAGCGTTGTGGCAGGAGGGACACAACGTCTCATTCCCTCCATCAGGGAACGGAGGTTACGCAAGTAACCAGGATGATCCCTATCTGTCACTCACTCGACGCTGTGTCGATGTAGTGACACTAGGTGTCCCTATACGAAATGCCGCAACTGGATGAACTGTGTTACATGAACTGGCGGTGTGTAACGGGCAGACCACTGTGTGCCTCGCAGCCAGCGCACCAGGCCGACACGTAACCTTCCCCAACGCTGTTATGAGTGTCAAACGGCCCTTTGGGGACAAGTCGACTGCCCAAAAGACAGAGACAGGCTAGCCCAGTCGTGGCCTCTCATCCTCTTTTTTTTCCCTCTCCCCCCCCCAAAAAAAGGAATTAACCGACTGGGGCCACCAGGTCTATGTCAGAGGGTGTCCCTCCCAAGGGTAAGACACCGCGGAGACCAAACCCCACCCAGAAGGGGGGGGGGTATTTTGAGTAGAAATACGTCACATAGTCTTGCCAAACTTTGTCGGAAGTATGTCATGTGGAGAAGTCCCATGGTAAGTCCTACCCTACGGGGAGGAGTTTCTACAAACATGGTGACTGGGGCAGAGGGGAGGAAGGAAGACGCAGTTTACCAACAGGGAAACGAATTAGCAAAAGATATACGTCGCATGGGGTTACCTATGGGGAACCACCACATGTGGAGCACCTACCCCAGTACAGGGCTTAGTCAGCACATGTACTGAGCCTGCAGCGAGTTTCTCCACGAACTCGTCTGCCACAGGGCTCGGAGGAAATCATCCAAGGAACACAGTTTGTGAACATTACTGGGAGTCAACAGCGCACGTCTTCAGCTCAGGGGAGGTGAAAGGCGCTATGCGCAAGCGATACACCCGGCCAGCTGTCCCGGACTTACCTGCTTGTGCGTGCCACTACCCGGGACGAAACCAGTTCCACCTGGAGATTGTAGAACCACGCAAAGGTGTTGGGTGTTGCCCAGCCTGCTGCTCTGCAAATGTCTGTTAGAGGGGCACCACTGGTCAAGGCCCAGGAGGCCGCTACACCCCTGGTAGAGTGGGCTCGTAGCCCTGCCGGGGGCGGCACGTCCGGGGCGTGATATGCCATTGTGATGGTGTCAATGAGCCAGTGGGTGATCCTCTGCTTGGAGACAGTGCTTCCTTTCTGCTGTCCACCAAAGCAGACAAAGAGCTGCTCAGAGACTCTAAAGCTCTGCGTGCGATCCAAATAGATGCGTAAAGCGCACACCGGACACAGCAACATTAGGACTGGGTCTGCCTCCTCCTGGGGCAGGGCTTGCAGGTTCACCACCTGGTCCCTAAAAGGGGTCGTGGGAACCTTGGGAACATAGCCCGGTCGGGGTCTCAGGATCACGTGAGAGTAGCCCGGACTGAACTCCAGGCAAGTTTCGCTGACAGAGAATGCTTGCAAGTCTCCTACCCTCTTGATGGAAGTGAGCGCAGTCAGGAGGGCAGACTTCAAAGAGAGTGCCTTAAGCTCAGCTGACTGCAAGGGCTCAAAGGGGGCTCTCCGTAGACCCTGAAGAACTACAGAGAGGTCCCATGAGGGAACGAGGCATGGTCTGAAGGGATTCAACCTCCTGGCGCCTCTCAGGAACCTGATGATCAGGTCGTGCTTCCCTAAGGACTTACCGTCTACTGTGTCGTGGTGTGGTGCTATAGCGGCTACATACACTTTCAAGGTGGAGGGGGACAGCCACCCTTCCAACCTCTCCTGCAGGAAGGAAAGCACTGATCCGACTGTGCATCTCTGGGGGTCTTCGCGTCGGGAAGAACACCACTTAGCGAACAGACGCCACTTAAAGGCATACAGGTGTCTCATAGAGGGGGCCCTAGCCTGAGTGATCGTGTCTACCACCGCGGGTGGTAGGCCGCTTAAGTCTTCCGCGTCCTGTCCAGGGGTCAGACATGGAGATTCCAGAGGTCTGGTCGCAGGTGCCAGATGGTGCCTCGTCCCTGGGAAAGAAGGTCCTTCCTCAGCGGAATTCGCCGGGGGGGTTTGGGCTGTCGCAAGGAGCGTGAGTTCTGAGAACCATGTCTGGGTGGGCCAGTAGGGTGCTACCAGAACGACCTGCTCCTCATCCTCCCTGACCTTGCACAGGCCTTGAACCAATCTTGATGCCGGACGCTCGCTAGAATGCACTTTTGTGTCAGCACCTTGAACGAGAGTCTGTGTAAAGCTGGTTCAGTACTCACAGATCCAAGATTGGCCGCAACCCACCGCCTTTCTTCGGTACAATGAAGTAGGGGCTGTAAAACCCCCTCTTCATCTCGGCCGGAGGGACAGGCTCTATCGCATCCTTCTGTAGGAGAGTAGCGATCTTCACGCGCAAGGTAGCGCCGTTTTCGCCCTTCACCGAGGTGAAGTGGACGCCGCTGAACCTGGGCGGATGCCTGGCAAACTGAATCGCGTAGCCAAGTCAGACGGTCCGGACCAGCCATCGCGACGGGTTGGAAAGCGCAAGCCACACGTCCAAGCTCCAGGCGAGGGGGACCAAGGTGACAATATCGCTGGACGTACCGGTGGGTGGGGCCTCGCGGCGGGACGGAGCCTGAGGTGCCACGCCGTGTCGTGGCCGTGCTGAGTTCAGGGATATTGAAGCACTTACCTGGCTCCTTGTGACCACCCCCAGAACAGCCTGGGACGGGGGAGGAAGAGGCCTGTCCTCGTGACCTGTGGACACTGTCACATCAGGGGCGGATTTGTGCCACAGCTGGGCGCGCAGGGGCAGGGAGACCGCCACTGGAGCGCCGAATCTGCAAAAATGGAATGGTGGACGGTGGTCGTGATGACGGCCGTGCACACTGGGTATGTGACCCAGGGAACAAGGAAACCACTCTTGCTGATCTCTTGGGTACCACAGCCACTTGGGCATGCGGCGCAATTAAATACAAAGGTAACAAAAGATTCTCCTCCCAGCCCTCCACCGGGGGATGGAGTGGTCTGCTTACCAGCTCCAGAGCAGTGGGTTTCGTCGTCCCTGGGTCACCCGTCTCAGGGGCGCTTCGAAGCCTTTCGCGGGTTCTTGGCGGCCGACCGTGAGACGGGTGGAGTCTGCTTCCTGCGGTGGGCTCCACGCCGGGGCCGGGCCGCAGGGGCGGGCTGCAGTGGAGCCGGTGCAGTCACTGCAGGGGGACGCCCTTGGCGACGAGCAGACGGGGTGCGGGATTCTGAGCTGCACTGGGGCAGGATGTGCCGGATAGCCTCCGTCTGCTGCTTCACCGCTGAGAACTGCAGGGCAAAGTCCTCGACTTTCTTACAAAAGCAAGCCCCGACCGCATCGTTGCCATGGACAAATTCTCGCAATGAGTACATGACCCATCCATGAACGCTGTCTCCATGTGGGCAGTGCCCAGACACGAAAGACAGTGATCGTCGCCGTCAGAAGGCGAGAGATAACGACCGCAACCAGGAATAACACACAAACGGAAAGGCATCTTTAAAAAGACGTGTCTTTAAAAAGACGTTCCGTGTGTGCCGCTCTTTTATAGAAATATACTCTTTTATTTCTGCCGAAGTGCCCAGGGGCGTTCTCTGCAGTGCACCAGTGCAGAGGGGGGAGAAGCCGCTGAAATACACCGTCAGATCCAGCAGAGGTGAATGAACAGCCGTGGGAATTCAGCTCAGTGAACATCGACCATTAGGCTCCGAAGAGAAAATCTGAATGAGTGGTTGCATACCAGCTCCTTTTATACCCGTATGTCCGGGGGAGTGGTGTGCAAATTAATAATTTAATGTGTTTGTTTTTTTCAGACCCTGTTGTATTCCCATACCATATGCAAATACCACTCGCCAATTTTCATTGGCCTTTTATCAAAGACCAGAGGAGTTTCGGGCTCCTAAGAGTGACCCCTAGTGTCACTACATCGACACAACGTCGAGTGAGTGACAGATAGAGAACTTATCTCCTTCCGGAACTCAGGCACACAAATCCATGACAGTGGATTTTATATCTAGAAGTGTTTGGCGAAAACTGGTAGCTGCACTTACTTTAGAAAAACTTGCCAACCGCACAGGAACATTCCATATGAATGTATGAATGAACGAATGAATACCTTGTGCATTTGCCTTAATTGTTTTCTGTCTCATCATATTAGGAAAATTGTGGGCATTCTGAAAGGCCATGTGCCATGAGTCCATGTGCCCATTCATATGTGCATGATTTTAAGATGAACTGTGATTATAGTGTAAATCGTTCGTAGTAACATTTAGCAAATTGTCATACAGTACATTCATATTTAAGATCATTCTACGAATGTCTTTTATAAAAAAAAATGTCCTATTGCTTGCCAATGGCCCCGGCTAGTTAGGACACAGCGTGTAAGACTTCTTCAACACAACAAAAATGTGTTTAAAAACTGTAGGCAACATTTATGGGTGGGAAATGTCCCTACCACTTTTTGAAATAGCTTTCGTCAGGTAAATGTCTATTGTAGAAGAAACATTGCCAGTTCTTGAGCAGGAATTTCTATTTAGATTGTGTGTGTTATAATAAGTGGAGATCTGGCGTTGGAATGTGTCACTTTGAATGTTATGAACTGGATACTCTTGTCCAGTAAAATTGCTAAGCACAATGCAAACAAATGTGTCACGATTCATGAAATACATTCACTGATGTACAGAAAAATCTTGGTTTATTAAAATATTTTTTCTTAAATAATTGGTTCAAAAAAATTATAAAGTTATACTAGGGAATACAACAGGGTCTAAAAAACAAACAAACACATTAAATAATTAATTAGCAAGTAAATACAAAACCACTGAGGCTACCTGGATGTTTTTAATATTTTATTGTGCATTAATGTGTGTTTTTTTTTTTTAAATAATATAATACAACATTAAAACTCTAAATGAATTCATTATGAATGCATGTAGCCTAAAGTATGTAGCCTAGCCTATATTGTAACCCTTCTCTTTAGTCACTTGTTTTTCAGCAAGACATGATGCAATAGACCTAATTCACAGTAGTGCCATGTTTGATTTTTAATGAAAATGACAACGAGGCTGTGAGGGATAGACATACTATCTCTTCAATGGCACGCACAGTATAAAGCTGTAAATAGCTCCAAGATCCCATCTGATTTTCCACAACTCATGTTGTTTGGAGTTTTTTGTACAGTTGAAGTCAGAAGTTTACATACACTTAGGTTGAAGTCATTAAAACTAATTTTTTAACTACTCCACAGAAGTCGTTTAGGACATCTACTTTGTGCATGACATGAGTCATTTTTACCACAATTGTTTACAGACAGTGGGTCAGAAGTTTACATTCACTATGTAGGGCTTTACTGGTTGTTTAGATCAGTGTTACTATCAGAAATAATTAATAATTAATAATTATTTCTGTAGTTATTAATTAATATTTAAATTAATTAATTGAATCTAACTCATTAATACCTCATATGGGGCTCCAGTAAATGTAGTGTGCTACGTTTAGGAGCAAGTTTGGTTATTAGCAAAATTAATCATTATCAAAGATAATTATTAATTATTAAAATTAATAGAACATTGATGAGAATCAATGTTAGTTTTTTTTAATCCTTTAAATCAACAATTATCAAAGATAATCGTTAATTGTTAACATCGATGAAACATTAAAATTAACACTAGCTTATTGATCATTCAAATTCAACAATCATCAAAGATAATTATCAATTATCAAAAATCAATAGAATATTAATAAGGATTAACATTGACGGGGCACCACCCTGAAATCAGGGACTAATAACCAGATAGTAAAACAGTCTCAATATTAGATTGTTTTCTTTGGAAAATCGACATCCGAAGAATATCGATTTTCTGGGAAAAAAAAACAAAGAATGAAGATTTGAATCCGAGCACTGACATCCTGTCAGCATGACACAGGTGTATGCAAAACAAACCAAAACACTTCTCTTTGTAATATAAACAAAGTTTATTTATGCAGTAATATCAATTAATAATTAATACAATGCAGTCAATAAACTTCCGACTTACAACTACAAACTAAACAGTGATATGATTAGATATGGAAATAAAAATAATCCTATAACACATAAGGTGTGTGTGTGACAGTGTGTGTGTGTGTAAGGAGGGACGTGCACAAAATGGTGGACGTGACTCTCGTGGAGAGTATGTCATGCGAGACTTCCGGCCAGGGAATATGACCACGAATGGGGGCGGAGAGAAACCAGTCAATGGCGACTGGCGTCTACCAGTTACCGCGTGTATCCACTTGTACGATAGCTTAGGGACAAAGCTGGGCTTTAGCATTTAAGCTATCTACGAGCCAAAATGTGTGCCAGAATGTTTGTGAGGGGTCACATGCCTGCGTGTGTGTGTGTGTGTGTGTGTGTGTGTGTGTGTGTGTGTGGTTAGTACGAGAGAGAGAGAGAAGTGACAGCCCTAAAGCCGATTTCACGATCGTGGGAGAGAAAGCAGCTGTTAGTTCATCGCTCAGAGACGCGGTGGACGGCTCGTAAACTGTCCCGCGTACTTTGACTATTTAATGGATGAACTCAGTTTACCTGTCTCACCCGCGATGGCGAAATTGCACAACAGTCCAATTTGGTTGGACCGCAATACAGCAAAACAAAATCCTGATAATTAATACCCTGAGTATTAATAATGAGCAGACATGGCGGTCCGTAAACTGTACAAGCAAAAACCTTGAAACACAAGAATAGCACACTATAATATTCTATCTCTGCCCAGACGTAAACCTCTTACTTGAATCGCATGAGGACACAGGTAGAATGTGTTTTCCTCCGTCCTTTAACTCTGACCCGGTTCCTTGAGGCTCGGGTGATGACGGGAGGCCGTTTCCTCGCTCTGTCGGCGGGCGGTTGATTCTCGGCGGGCTGGTGGAGAACTCAGAAATATCGACTTGATTGAAGATGGAAGAGAAATCTTTAATCTCTTCACTTCTGTAGGCAAACGGATGAAGATGCGAATTGCTCGGCGGTCTCCTTCGGATCCGTTAGAGTGTTCGGTTGAACACAGAGTAATCTCAACTCGTCCAGCGAGATGGAGATTGTATGGCCACAGTTTCAAGTCAGACGTTACTTCCTTGTGCCATGAGGTTGCACCTGAGAGCAGTGAAGAGCTGTGTCCACACGCTGCAAACAAAGTTGCTGGAAGCAAATCCCGGAAGCATTTCAGAGGTATTTCTACTCCTGATGATGTCATAGTTGAGGGACGTTCTGTTGTGTGTCTCATCCAATAGGAGTTGAGAGTTCGATCCTTTAGTGAGCAAGGCTTCAGGGGATTTGTAGTCTGTATTGGACTCCCTTTGTTTGATTTTGGTGCGATTTTTATCAGTAAGATTTACGACTTGGTGTGTGGGGGCTGAGTTAGGTTTTACGACTGTGTAAGGCCTGCCTTTGTCTTCTATCTGAATACATGAGGCCCAACAACTAAGTTAACTGTGCCTTTAAGCAGCAGTTCCAGAAAATGATGTCAAGACAGTTAGCTTCTGATAGGAGGTGTACTGAATTGGAGGTGTACCTGTGGATGTATTTTAAGGCCTACCTTCAAACTCAGTGCCTCTTTGCTTGACATCATGGGAAAATAAAAATAAATCAGCCAAGACTTCAGAAAACATTTTTTGGACCTCCACAATCTAGTTCATCCTTGGGAGCAATTTACAAATGACTGAAGGTACCACGTTTATCTATATATACAATAGTATGCAAGTATAAACACCATGGGACCACGCAGCCATCATACCACTCAGGAAGGAGACGCATTCTGTGTCCTAGAGATGAATGTAGTTTGATGCAAAAAGTGCAAATCAATCCCAGAACAACAGCAAAGAACCTTATGAAGATGCTGGAGGAAACCGGTAGATAAGTATCTATATCCACAGTAAAACAAGTCCTATATCGACATAACCTTAAAGGCTGCTCAGCAAGGAAGAAGCCAAAGCTCCAAACCTGCCATAAAAAAAGCCAGAATACAGTTTGCAAGTGCACATGGGAAAAAAGATCTTACTTTTTGGAGAAATGTCCTGTGGTCTGATAAAACAAAAATTGAACTTTTTGGCCAGGATGACCATCTTTATGTTTGGAGGAAAAAGGGTGAGGCTTGCAAGCCAAAGAACACCATCCCAACCGTGAAGCATGGGGTGGTAGCATCATGTTGTGTGGTGCTTTGCAGCAGGAGACTGGTGCACTACACAAAATAGATGGCATCATGAGGAAGGAAAATGATGTGGATATATTAAAGCAATATCTCAAGACATCAGACATGAAAGTTAAAGCTCGTCGCAAATGGGTCTTCCAAATGGACAGTGACCCCAAGCATTCCTCCAAAGTTGTGGCAAAATGGCTTAAGGACAACAAAGTCAAGTTATTGTAGTGGCCATCACAAAGCCCTGACCTCAATCCAATAGACAATTTGTGGGCAGAACTGAAAAAGCATGTACGAGCAAGGAGGCCTACAAACCTGACTCAGTTACACCAGTTCTGTCTGGAGGAATGGGCCAAAATTTCAGCAACTTATTGTGAGAAGCTTGTGGAAGGCTACCCAAATGTTTGACCCAAGTTAAACAATTTAAAGGCAATGCTAACAAATACTAACAAAGTGTATGTAAACTTCTTACCCACTGGGGATGTGATGAAAGAAATAAAAGCTGAAAAAAATCATTCTCTCTACTATTATTCTGACAATTGACATTCTTAAAATAAAGTAGTGATCCTAACTGACCTAAGACAGGGAATGGTTTCTACGATTAAATGTCAGGAATTGTAAAAAATTTAGTTTAAATGTATTTGGCTAAGGTGTATGTAAACTTCTGACTTCAACTGTATACTGAGTGTTCTTGAAAAGGTATTTTTCCAATGTTTTGTCTGAGGAACGATCCATAAACGCTTTAAACTGCAGTGCATCTCATTGAAGAGACTGTACGTCTATCCCTCACACTTTTGTTGTCATTCCCATTAAAAATCAAATATGGCGCTGCTGTGAATAAAGTCTAGCATGTGCTGAATAAAACTTTTTTTTTCCTTGGCAGATACCTTCAACAAATACTTTAACAGGTAGTTAAAGGGCAGTTCATTTAAAAATGAAATTTCTGTCATCACTGCTCACCCTCGAGTCTGTATGAATTTTTTTCTGCTGTTGAACAAAAAAAAGAGATGTTAAGCAAAACATTTAATCTCAGTCACCATTCATCGTCACTGCATCTTTTTTCATTCAATGAAAGCGAATTGTGACTGAAACTCCTTAATATCTCCTTTTGATATCCACTGAAATAAGAAAATCATACAGGTTTGCAACAGCATGAAGGTAAGTGATGACAATTTTCATTTTTGTGTGAAATATCTCAATTAAAAGTCAAAACTCGTCAGTTACCTTAAAAATGTCTGTTTGAAGTTGACAATATGTATTGAAAATGTTAACAGATTAAATTATGAATGAGAACTGTGCTGCATAATTAGTTATGATGTATATTGAAAACAGATTATATACTAAATATTAAATATATATATACAATATATTTTCATATTATGTATATTATCAATATTTTAATATTTATATAATTACATTATTGTTTTGTATATTATTGATTTTTTTTTTTTAATCGACTGACTCAGATGGCAGAGAAAATACCTGTATATGTCAGATCTAGAGAGATGGAGATGAAAGATATAACAGGTGTAACTCTGCAGCTGAGAAGTTCTGTTAGCTTTACAATTATTGTCAAAAGTGATGTAAAATAAGGAAGCGCCATGATTTGAAAGGCGTCAAAAGACCGCTCCAACCTTGCGCGCTTGCAAATTGCAACGTTGGCAACTTTTTCGATTATAAGCAGGAGCGACAGTGTTAGCGCATCGCTAGCTTACAGTGACGCAGAAAAAAAGCATTTGCATTTCTGATTAACGGGTTTATGAAGGTTTATACATGTCTAACATCGTAAGTTCAGTAAAAATGCGCTTCCCTGCACGTGCTTACACTAAACTCAAGCATCAGCTTCTAAATGCTGGCTGCACGAGAGACAGAGAGCGAGATTCTGCTGTTTCAAGCCTTTCCTCTATTGATGGCCCAAAATTTAAGACCTCAGCAAACGAAATGTAAGATTTCTTGTAATTTATTTAACTAATTATAATTTACAAAGGCTTTTTAAGACTTTCTAAGGACCCACGGGTACACTGATTAGTTGAAATTATCTGTGTATAACCTAATTAATATTTACGACTTTCGTGGCATGACAACCAGCTACACCCCCCTCCCCCAAACTGTCTTTCAAACCTTATTGAGCCAACATCCTTATAACAAACCTGCGATCTCTCTCCTTTCTGTTGTGTATTTCTCTGCGCTGAGTTTGTTCCTGTGGAGGTCTCATCCTTCTGCCACGCTTAGCACCCGACATGCCAGCACGTGGCTTCCAGTTCTCTGAGCCTTCTGTGACGTTACAGGACCTGAGAGCCCTGGTTCTGGCACGCTTGACCGGGAGAACGGCTTTACCCACTACATCATCTAAAGTGACGAGAGAAATAGACCTTATTCACAGCAGCGGCATCTTTGATTTTTAACGGGAATGACAACGAGGCTGTGAGGGATAGACGTACAGTCACTTCAACGGGCTTTTCCGCAGTTTAAAGTGTTTTTGAATGAATGAATGAATGTTACATTTATATAGCGCTTTTCTGACACTACACTCAAAGCACTTTACACAGTGAACAGGGGACTCTCCTCAACCACCACCAGTGTGCAGCATCCACCTGGATGATGCGACAGCAGACATAGTGCACCAGTACACTCACTACACATCAGCTATTGGTGGAGAGGAGAGAGTGGAGTGATAGAGCCAATTAATGGATGGGGATTATTAGGAAGCCATCACTGATAAGGGCCAATGCGGGAATTTGGCCAGGACACCGGGGTTACACCCCTCCTCTTTTTCAAGAAGAATCGTTCCACGGACAAAACATTGAAAAAATATATTTCCAAGAACATTCTATACTGTGCGTGCAATTTAAGAGACTGTATGTCTATCCCTCATATCCTCATTTTCATTCCCGTTAAAAATTAAAGACGGCACTACTGAGAATATGGTTTATAGCAGACTTTAATCAACCATTAACACTTTAACACATAACTTAAGGGAATAATACCCCCAAAAATGAAAATTATCTCATAATTTACTCACCCTCATGCCATCCCAGATGTGTGACTTTCTTTCTTCAGCAGAACACAAATTAAGATTTTAGAAAGAATATTTCTGCTCTGTAAGTCCATACAATAAAAGTGAATGGTGACCAAGACTTTGAAACACCAAAAGGCAGCATAAAAGTAATCCATAAGACTCAGAATAAGAACACTAAGAAGTTTAATCCATGTCTTCTGAAGTGATACGATAGGTTTTGAGTGAGAACAGACCAAAATATAACTCCTTTTTCATTATAAATCTTGACATCAGCAGTCTCCTTGGCGATCATGATCTCAAGCTCGATTACACTTACTGAAGTCGTCTAGTGCTTCTCACATGCATCAAGCACTAAGAAGTGTAATCGAGCTTGAAATAATGATTGTACCTAGAGGCTGCAATGGCAAGATGTACAGTGAAAAAGGAGTTACATTTTGTTCTGTTCTCACTCAAAACCGCATTTTGATGCTTCAAGTTCTGGTCACCATTCACTTGGTCACATCTGGGATGGCATGATAGTGAGTATATGATGAGAGACTTTTCTTTTTTGGAAATGATTCCTTTAAAGATGAGCAGTGAATCTTACTTTTCATTGTGGTGGTGGTTTGCAGGTCAGTGGTGTCAGTGTAAATAACACACGGTGCTCTCGTCACAGAGTCTGCACCTTTATCTGCTCTGAAACTGAAGGTCAGCTCTTTAGGAATGACCACCTCAGATTGCTGACCACCCTGAGAAACATGACCAATTGGTTATTATGCTGGAATAACACTAAGCAGACAGCAAATCTATGAGTAGTTGACAAATAAAATATGCAATAACTTTAGAATTCATGTATATAAAAACATTGAGAAAGAGTATATTTTACATGCTATAACAAGTCACCCATTCCTTTATGCTTTTGTTTTAGCAGTTTACTTACTTTCCTAGTCCTGCAGTGTGACAAATTAAAAGTACAGATATTACATGTCATAAAAATGCAAGTATAATAATTACACTGCAATTAGAAAAATGCTGTTTAAAATAGCATGTCACACTGCAGGTCACTGCAAGATACTACAAAAATAAAACTGAGCTAGAAATATGAGTCCATTTGATTGAACAGTGCTGACCAATATCCAATCAAATAACCTAATATGAACTGATGAATATTATGATGGTAGGGCTCTCAGCACCCACAATGTTGAACAGATTCCCTCCGTGTGGATAAGTGCACTGTATTTTCACCATCTTGTCTGATATGCTCCACTTCTCTGTTTGTGCATGTGTGCATACTGGAGTCTCCGTAGAATGACACAACATTGACATGAATCTGAAAGACGAATGATGAAATCATTATAATATCAGAGGTTTTGTAGAATAAAGACATTGGGTCTCATTCACTAATAATTGCATACAAATATGTGCAGAAGGTTCCAGAACAAACTGGATTCACAACAGGTGTGTACTACGCACATAATTTTATACTTACCTTTGTCTTAATGTCGATGAATCAAAATGATAAATAAAATGTATTATTATTTCTATGTACCTGCAGTTAGAAATTAGCATAAAACACATCCAAACCCTTGCCATATAATGGCTTTCTGGACAACCTCCGTTGTACAGCCATTCATCACTCTCTGCAAATGCATCTTTACTCTCTCTAAAGGGTTGTTTCTCACAAAACCTGTTAAGGAAATGTCCTGGGCATAATTAACCACAAATCAATACAAAAATATATATTTTGCATAAAGAAAATTAAGCAAAAGATGAATTAGGTAAGTGGTCTCAGGTGACATATTCGGCATGGGTGTAGAAGACCTTCAGCCTTCCCTGGGGGCTTTCATTATTAACAACCCTGACACAAATAAAAGGATTTATACTCCTTCGAATAGAGTCTAGTTTAAAAATTGGGCTCGGTTGAATTTCCAATATATTCATCAATTATTACAGGATCAATCATTCAAATCTTTTGAACAACTGGTAACCGAATTTAACCTCTCAAGGACAGATTTTATAGGCATCTTCAAATGCGAAGTTTCCTCCTCAAGCACCCAAATTGGAATAAGTTAAATGACTCCCCTTCACCGATTGAAAGTATTATAATTGAAGCACAGATTAGGGAAAATGTCAGTAAGCCAATTAGTAGTATTTACTGAGCATTAATCGTAATTAATAAAGCTAATACATACCATGTAAGGAAAAAGTGGGAGTTAGAATTTCAACAGGTAATTTCAGAGGCAGATTGGTCCGAGATGTATGCAGAAACTCATAAAGTGACTAACAGCAACTTATGGAGAGAACTTCAATGGAAAGTCAAAAGTAGTTTTTTCAGGACACCTCAAATAGTAGCTAAATTCAGCCCAAATCAAACTAGCGCCTGCTGGAGAGAGTGTGAAGTGCAAATAGCCACCCACACTCACATATTTTGGAACTGGCCGGTAATTAATCACTTTTGAACAAAGGTACTTGACTTTATTAGAATAAACGTGAAAGTGGAGTTACCTAGAGTCCCTTCGATAGCTATCTTGGGACTTAAACCAGCAATAGGTGAGACTAAAAAACAAATGTACCTGATCAGAATACTTTTGGCGGCAACCAAAATCACAATTAAATGGCTAAAGAAATATTCGCCAATGATAGAGGAGTGGATTCAAATTGTTAAGGAGATTATTGTTACGGAAAAAAATAACATAACTAAGACTCCAGATGAATACATTTTCAGATAGATGGAATACCTTAATTGAGATCCTGGACAATCAGTGGTAGTGGAGTTGGGGGGGGGGGGGGGGGTTTGTTATTCTTGGAACAATCAATGATCCCAGCTAAGGGTTGTTTGAATATTTTTATTTAATTAATATTATAGGTGTTTATATATATGTATATGTTTTTTTGGTTTGTTTGTTTGTTTTTCTTGCTAATGTTTGGTTTAGATGAAGGTTTGTTGATGGATGTTTTCTCATTTTTATGTGATGATTTACATGAGATGTAAGAAGACTGTTGTTTGTAAGAAACCTTTTGGAAAATTAAAATAAAGAGTGGAAAAAAAAGAAATTGCTAAAATGAAAAAAAAAAGAAAAAGAAAAAATGAAAGAAAAAAAAAAAGAAAATTAAGCCTACATGTAGGACCATTAAGTTTTTTTGCATTGTGACATTAATTTCAGAACACTTAAGGACATTTTACCCCCCAATTCTCATTAATGTAGAGTGTCTGGATATTTTACAATGAACTTTGTTTATTGTTTTTTGTCTGCCATGCTTTGGTTGCCATCGTTAATTCTCAAATATTTCCACACTGTTGACATTTCTGCTGATGTTTATGTGCGCTAATGTTTACGAAATGACATACATACACTGGCAGCCAAAAGTTTGGAATAATGTGCAGATTTTGCTGTTTTGGAAGGAAATTGGTACTTTAATTCACCAAAGTGGCATTCAACTGATCACAAAGTATAGTCAGGACATTACTGATGTAAAAAACAGCACCATCACTATCTGAAAAAAGTCATTTTTGATCAAATCTAGACAGCAGCCATCACTCCAACACCTTATCCTTGAATATACAACTAACTACAATAGTTAGTTCCGGTCCTCGAATCTGACTGGACGACAGTAGGGATGTAACAGTTTCAAGGTTTCACAATATACCTCGGTTTTAAAACGGACGGTTATCATACTGTTTAAATATTCTCATTGACGGTATTGCATGAATATAAAGACAGATTTTTTTCAGAACTTTTTATTTTTTAATTAAGATGGAATCTGCGACATTTACAGCATCATATAAACTTGGCGAGATAAGGTAAATCGTTTAATTGCGCCTTCCTCATGTTACATTCGACTGTCACTCAATTTTAAAGGTGACATGCAGGTGTCGTGAGTGCAGTGCATCAAGAGCACATCAGAAGTGCGACACGAGCGGAGCACATCATACAGACATGTCCGAGCCTGAACCTTTATTTCCGCCGCCAAAGCAGCGTTGATGGTTACCCACTCTGTAAAGTTTATCACAAAAAAGGAACGGTTCAGACGGGAAATGCTTCAAACCTTAAGCACCATCTCCGTGAGCACCATCCCACGGAATTTGCGGAGATGATGTAAGTGGAAATACAGTATACAGGATAATAAATTATAGCCCCTGTTTCATAAAAACACCAGATTCAATGTAGTTTTACATTATATGTAATGACTAGTTAGGCTAAAGTTATGTTTATGCTTTCTGTCACATTCACAAATGCAGCAAACTGTTTTAAGCACTCGTTCAACTTTATGATGTGCCAACTGTTTGTTCATTTGCTTGAGTGCAGCACAACAGTAGGCCAACAATGTGTTTGATACTACTAATAATATGTTTTATCTGTAAAACCTAGTACTAAATAGGGTACATGGCTTTTGGTGTGCAGGAAATTGACAGTGACAATATGCATGCAGGAAATTGACAGTGAAATTTTGGCAGAAAATAGACAGTATTGGACAAAATGCCAAAAAATAAACTGCACATGAATAATATATTTTCAGTAGGTATTGTTTAGAATTAAACTAAATCACAAATGCAACAAATTACTGAATGCACACAAATGCATATCTGAAGTGTTAACCTAAGCAATAATCATTAAAAAAATTACAATTCAATTTCATAAATTATAAAATAACAATAACAAAATATTTTTAGTTATAATCATCTGACTACTGTACATGTTGCAAATATATATATATATATATATATATAAAAATAAAGTTTTTATTGTTTTACCTGTTTGTGATTTTTTTTCTCTCTTTTTTTTTTTACCTTGTTGGATTAAGAGTGTCCTGATGTTCAAGATCAAAAGTTTAAGGATTAACGTTGAAGAAATCCAAAATAAAGTTCAAGAATTGGTTATAACTGAAATATATTTATCTGTGTGTTTCAGACATATTTCATAACCAAATATTAAACTGCTAATATCATCAATGCACCTCAATACTGTGATACCGTGGTAATTTTTGTGGTGGTTATCATACCGTGAAAATATCATACCGTTACACCCCTAGACGAGAGACGTTCCATGAGCACTGATGGTCTCACACCATCAGTACTCGGACGCTTCACTGTGTGTATCACTCCGCTTGTGTTCGTGCTGTTCTAAAGTAAAGTGTAAGAGCAGTGCATATGTGTTAAGAGCTATTGTATGTGTGTCTCTTTACATGTATTTATTTTTTTACATTACATATATTAGCCAGCAGGTGGTGGCAAAAGATAATTTTTGTGTGATATGAGCCAGTTAGGTGACGTGAAGTGAATCCGCTTCAGTCAGGGTTTACATACAACAGCTCTATGTGATCGCTCATATTACTACTACACTACTAAAGATAGGAAATAGTTTTAGATGAACAACTTCAGCATTGAGGCTCATCACAGCTGAGAGACACAACAGAATGATTAATTACACAACAAGGTGCTTACCTCTTACCGGACTTTCCATATTGGAGAGGACGTCTGTTTAAAATGGCGGAGGAGATTGCGGTTTCTATACTGAATGACTCTTGCGCACTGGCTACCGCGAAATAGGGCTATTTTTCCACTGAGAAAGCTGATCTTCAGAAAGCTGACAGCATCTCTGCTTGGGAGTGGCAACAGGTGATCGCACATGCTCCATCTCTCTCCATCTCTCTCTCTCTCTCTCTCTCTCTCTCACACACACACACACACACACACACATCCATCCTTGTTTATCCAATGACTTGTTAGAAACAGCACAAGCCGTGATACTATTTCTGAAAAGACATTTTTGAATTATTAACAGAGGCTTGGATGCATCATTTGGTTTGAACCAGCAACGGCAGATTCTGATCCGTCACGTAAGAAAGTAGTTCCATGCACAAATGCATTTTTATGACCGTACTCAGTTTTTCCTAATTTTTTAAAATTTACTTTTTCATTGAACTGTTGTATATAAGCAATATCACACTCGCGATCGTGCTATATGGCCCTAAATCAGCACTGCTGTGATTAATATTGCACTATTGCAATATTGCACTCTTGCTTGTGTGATATTGCTTAAGTAATCATGCTAAATTGATAATTTGGTACTAGAAAATCACTTGCCATTACATCAAACACAGCTGAAAGTTATTTTGTTTGTTAAATGAAGCTTAACATTGTCTTTGTGTTTGTTTTTGAGTTGCCACAGTATGCAATAGACTGGCATGTCTTAAGGCCAATATTAGGTCAAAAATGGCAAAAAAGAAATAGCTTTCTCTAGAAACTCGTCAGTCAATCATTGTTTTGAGGAATGAAGGCTATACAATGATTGATATTGCCAAAAAACTGAAGATTTCATACAAAGGTGAACACTACAGTCTTCAAAGACAAAGGACAGCTGGCTCTAATAAAGGCAGAAGAGATGTGGAAGGCCAGATACAACTAAAGAAGAGGATAAGTACATCAGAGTCTCTAGTTTGAGAAAGAGACGCCTCACATGTCCTCAGCTGACAGCTTCATTGAATTCTACCCACTCAACACCAGTTTCATGTACAGCAGTAAAGAGAAGACTCAGGGATGCAGGCCTTATGGGAAGAATTGCAAAGAACAAGGCACTTTTGAAACAGAAAATCAAAAAGAAAAGGTTAGAGTGGGCAAAGAAACACAGACTTTGGACAACAGATCATTGGAAAAGAGTGTTATGGATCTTAACCTCATTTTTTGTGGGATCAGCTAGACTGTAAGGTGCGTGAGAAGTGCCTGACAAGACACATCTATGGCAAGTGCTACAGGAAGTGTGGGGTGAAATGTCACCTGAGTATCTGGACAAACTGACAGACAGAATGTCAAGGATCTGCAAAGCTGTCATTGTTGCACATGGAGGATTTTTTGATGAGAACACTTTGAAGTAGTTTAAGAAGTTCTGAATATTTTTTTCAAATTGTAATAGTAATTTTTCATGTTATTAATGTCCTGGCTATACATTGTGATCAGTTGAATGCCACTTTGGTGAATAAAAGTACCAATTTCTTTCCATAAGAGCAAAATCTAAACATTATTCAAATTTTGGCAATCAGTTTATGTCAGATGGTGAATTTTTTTGGTATCTGACCATTTTTAAGAGTACGAGCAGATGGGCGCAGTATCGGATGGTACTGGGACATCCATACATTGTACAACAATGGGAATATTTAGCCTTTGATTCATATCTCTACTCTTAGTCTTGTATCTCTATCCAACACTGGCACAACCTCATTATAGATTACATTCACTTTAATTAACACATTCGACACGCCCTCTGAACATCTCAATATCTGGGACCCAAGAACCTGACAGGTTTCGGGCCGGGTTCGGGTAAGTTTTTCAAGTAGGACTTCGGGTTCGGGTCGGGTTCGTATGAATGAAAAAATAAACAGGCTTACCGAACTTGTTTCGCACACACGCTCTCACTCACAGTCACATGCGACCTGTTGGGGGCCGTTCACACCAAATGTGTTTTTGCGCACGTCTGTTCTGACATTTGCACCGTGTCTCGCCTTTTCTTCAGTGTCTCGCACAAGACCGGCACATTTTAAACACCATGTCAAGTTAAAAGGAACTTCAAATTTTCAAAAACGCATGTTGAGACACCTGTGCTCTGTTTCATTCTTTGCGCTACGTCTAATTTGTTTTTAACACAGCTGTCACAAAGATTCAACAATCTGAACAAGTTCAGGCTGCACAGAGGGGACTGTTGCAGTGTTTCATGTTATTCCAGATTGTTCTGCACCAAGCGAAGTTTCAGCAAATAAACGGTAAGTCAATGCTTTTTTCCCCTTCTGCTCTCGTGTTTTGAGGGGCTGCTGTACCTTTTTAAAACTGTGTATGTTTACTGTTTCATTAGTGTTACGAATGTTGCCTATATGCTTACATAAAATACAGCCTATTGAAACAGTACTTGCTAGGAGAATAAATTAGATAATAAGCCATTTCGGGTTCGGGTCGGGCTTAAAATCTGATGGTATTGTTCGGGCCGGGTAGGATCACAAGGTCTCAGGTCGGGTTTTATTTTAAGGCCCGTGCAGACCTCCATCTGGGACCCCATTCTAGAGTATTTCAATATAAGTCTTTTTAAAAACCTGTTTATTCAAATATGTCACCGCTCACTACAGCTGATTAATATATATCATGCTTTTCTCGATTTCACTCCTTCTCTGTCTCCTTCCTTCCCCCTTCCCTTTTTTTTCCTTTCTCCCTCTCCTATCTAAAGTATAAGTTGGAATAATTATCGCTGCTCTACCAAAGCTACTTTGTGGGTACTGCGGTCCTGCGGATGGAGGGAGGCGGTCTGTACTGGTCGTCACGCGCTGGGGTATGTGGGCCCCGGGCTCTCTCCATGGTTTGTCGGCCACTGGGGACTGTTCAATGTTGGCGGTCCTCAAAGGGTTGTGCATGGGTACCTCAATTGCCCCAGTTACAAGAGCTGGACCTGGACAGTAGGGGATAGTCTAACACTTCCTTGAGTATCTTTGGTTTTGAAGTTGCACTGCAAAAAAATATTTTCAAGACAAGTATGTTTGTCTTGTTTTCCAGTAAAATTATCTAAACATTCTTAAAACATGATTTATTAACTTGACAAGCAAATTTCCTTAAGATTTTTTAAATCATGTTTTGAGGAAAATCAAACAGAATCTAGTAAGATAAATGTTTAAAACAAGAAAAAAAAATTGCCACTGGGATAAGAAAAATAAATTTAATTCAAAGGGAAAACAAGTTTCTTACCCCATTGGCAGATTTTTTTTCTTGTTTAAGTCTAAAGTTCACTTAATTTTCGGGGGTGGCACGCCGCGTTGGGGGCCTGGGGGTCTATGTGCCCCCAGGCTGGTTAGATTCGGCTATTAGATCCCATCATTAAGAAATAAATTATTGTTATTACTATTATAATTATTGTTATTACATTTATTATTATTATCATTCTTTTTTTCCCTCGTTTCTTCCTCTATTTCTCTCTACTTTTAAAAATTAACTGTTTAGGGGAGTCACGTGACGTCGTGCAAGGATCGGACGTGTGAACGGCGAGCTCTGCACACTTTGCTAGTTTTAATACTTTTTATGACATAAACCGGTGAGATTCAATAAACTCTGTTCCATAACTGTTCTAGGAGGGCAATATGTCAAAGAATTCAAAATCCTCGGGCTCTGAAGACATTAAAAGACACTTACGTGTTCAAGCTGACTCCCCCGATGTAATGATGTGGTAAACAAATGGATGATGACGATGACGTGAAGAACCCAAGTGCAGTTTTATTTTTCAAACGTGGACCCAAAACTCCAACTACAAACGTAAACTAAACAAAAACAGGAACTTGAACAAAACATAAACATGAACTTGACTCATGAACTTGACTTGGCTATACATAAACTTGACTTGGCATAACAAAACAACAAGGTTACATACACAATACCTGACACTAGACAATGGCAAACATGAGGGCTTAAATACACAGACATGGGTAACAAGACAACCAATGAACAGACAGGACTAAAAACAAGATAACAAGACTAATAAACTAAAACCAATGATAAACTAGAACTGATAACAAAAGTAATCAACCAATGAAAACAAGACACATGAACAGGGGAAACACATGACAAGATCACATGTGGGAACAGGAAATCACATGACAAGACACAACATGACCAGAACAGGAATTAAACTAGAAAATAAAAGACATGAAAACAAGAGCAAAACACATAAACATGACATCGGAGCAGGCCACGAGCTTGGGAGTCGATTTAGTCAGAGAGGTGTGGGAAATGCAGCGAGAGATGCTGAACATGTCGGCAATGCTGACGAAGGTCGTTGCTGACCTGGAGGATCTTGCTGTGATATGTCGATCGATCACCGCCATGGAGGTGAAGTTCACTGATATGGTTACAAGAGTGGGGGATGTCAAAAAACGGATCGATTACCTGGAGTCATCGGAGAGGGAATTATCTGCTAATCCGCAAGTGACCAAGGTGGATTTGGAGCGTGTCTGAGAGAAGTTAGAGGACATGGAGAACCATAGCTGGCGGAATAACATCCATATCGTTGGAATCCCTGAGGGAGCAGAGGGACAGGATACAGTGAAATTCCTGGATGGGCTCTTTCCGAATCTGCTCGACATAGCAGGCCATAAGCTGGAAATCGAGCGAGCTCACAGGGTTCCTGCTCATCGATCCACAGAGGGAGACAGGCCCGATCAATTCTGGCCAAATTTCTGAGATCATCCGATAAAGATCTTGTGTTACATGAGGCGAGCAGTAAAGGAAGGCTTTCTTGAAAGAACCAGAGCATTTTCCTGTTCCCAGACTTTGCAAATTCGACAAGAGAGAAACGTGATCGATTCAAGAAATGCAAGAAACTTTTACGGAACGGAAGGTCGCTTTTGCACATTTCAGCCGTGTGGACCGGCTCACTGAACATTCGCTTGACTGTGAAGATTCTGTGCACTTTTTTTTGTGGAGTGGCACAACTTCGGGACAGTTTTGTGGATGAATCTACATGCTCTTTATGCTTATTTCTCCTGTTGGCTGGGGTTTATTTTGTGGAGTTTTTCTTGCAAAGACACTGAAGTGATTAAGTCATTTGTTTGCACTCATGTTGCAGCCGAGTGGACCGGCTCACTGAACATTTGTTTGACTGTTTGAAGAATCTGCACATTCTTTTTGTGCTGGTTCCACCTAGCGGCTAGAGTTTATTTTGTAGAGTCACACCTTCAGGACAGTTTTCTGGATGAAGCTACATACTCTGTGCTTATTCCATCTATTGGCTGGAGTTTGTTTTATAGATTATTTTTTGAATGTGTAATTCTATCTCACAAAAATTATATAGAACCACCGGACTTGAGCAATCCGACTGCAAAGTTGTCGCAGTGGTTATCGTAGGCGTACATGCACTGTTTGAGTTTGGAGGGATGGACACCAGTTGGCGCTGTCGTGCGTGGGGTTAATGCACATGTTTTGTTTGATTTTTTGTTCTAGGGGATGTTCAAGTTTTGATGGGTGCACTAATGTTGGAATGTGGTCTTTATAATCTTGTTTTTGACACACTATCTATTTTTTCTTATATGTCAAAATGTTAAATGTTAATGAGTGGATTGTCTCTCTCCATGTGGAATGTGAATGGGTTGGGGCACCCCATAAAAATAAAGATTATTTCTCTTCTTAAGCGTAAGAAATATGATATAGTGTTTCTTCAAGAAATGCACATTTCTCCGCAGGAAGCTGAAAAATTTGGAAAGATATGGGGTGTGCATTTTTTTTTTTTTATAGTGCTGGGTCGTGTAAGAGCAGGGGAGTCATTACGCTGTTAAGTAAACATCTACAATTCAAATGTCTCGAACAGAGTAAAGATAAATTAGGAAGAGTCATTATTGTTTTAGCTGAAATTCAGGGACAAAATCTTATTTTTGCTAACGTTTATGCACCTAACATTGATGATCAGGGCTTTTTTATAGATCTTGAAGGGATGTTGCAAGCCGCTGGCACCCCTCATGATATAATATTGGGAGGAGACTTTAATCTTTTGATGGACTCAGTCCTTGATCATAGCGAAGCAAAATTGTGCAAGCCCCCTAGAGCAACACTGACTCTTCACAGGATGTATAAAAATCTTGGTCTTACAGATATTTGGAGACTTTTGAACCCATCAGGTAGGGACTATACATTTTCTCATCAGTCCATAAGATTTACTCTAGAATAGATTATTTTTTATTTTTTACATCCAAGTCCCTCATTTCATCTGTTGTTGATTGTTCAATATGGAAACATTTTAGTCTCAGATCACACCCTGGTGTGTTTAGAGGTGTTGCCACATATGAAGAAAAGGAAATCATATAGTTGGTGCTTTAATGTATCCCTTTTGCAAAATCCTGAATTCCAACAAATGCTTAAGGCTGAAATCAATGTCTATATGGAGACCAACTGGTCCTCAGTATCCTCTGCGGGCGTGGCTTGGGAGGCACTTAAGGTGGTTCTTAGGGGCCGGATCATACAGTATGCTGCATTCACCAAAAAATCCAAAGCACAAGAACTCATGGAATTGGAAGGGAATATTAAAAGTGCCGAGACAGAGCTGAAGCGCCGAATGTCGTCTAATGGCCTCAGAGAATTGACCCGATTGAAATACTGATATAATACTATTTTTTCGCGGAAGGTGGAGTTTTGACTATTCAGGGCAAGACAGTCATACTTTGAGTTGGGGAACAAAGCAGGGAAGCTTCTGGTTAGATATATAAAACAGAGAGAGTCTTTTTCTACCATTCCCTATTTACCTCAGCCACTGATATTATTAATGCTTTTAAAGAATTCTACCTTGATCTTTATAGTTCCACACCTTCGTCTACTGAAGAGGATATTAGAAACCTTGTGGAACCATTAGAACTTCCAAAACTGTCGGCTGAGCAAAAAACTCCTCTTGACTCTGAGATAAACTTGGAGGAGCTTAGCAAGGTAATTAAGGCCTTGCCTTCAGGCAAGTCTCCGAGGCCAGACTGCTTTGCCGCTGAATTTTTTTAGATCTTATGCTACAGGACTGGCTCCACTTTTGCTAGAAGTTTATCCGGAATCATTCAAGAATGGAAAGCTTCTGCCAACCATGACACAAGCCCGGATCAGTCTGATTCTTAAAAAGGACAAAGATCCAAGCAAGTGTAAGAGTTACAGTCCAATTTCCCTGATCCAGCTAGATATTAAAATATTGTCAAAAATTTTGGCTAACCGATTAAGCAAAGTTATGACATCTTTTCACGTGGCTTCTTGAGGAGTGTTACCGTGGAGAAATAGCACGTGTGGAGGCTTTACGCCATCCACCGCGGCATCCACGCACAACTCACCACGCGCCCCACCGAGAGCAAACCACATTTTAGTGACTACGAGGAGGTTACCCCATGTTACTCTACTCTCCCTAGCAACCGGGCCAATTTGGTTGCTTAGGAGGCCTGGCTGGAGTCACTCAGCACACCCTGGGATTCGAACTCGCAATCTCCAGGGGTGGTAGTCAGCGTCTTTACTCACTGAGCTGGGATTATCTTTTTAAGATTTTGGAAATGTACGAGTTCAGGAATACTTTTATTGGATGGATTAAGTTACTTTATAGACACCCGGTAGCGGCGGTACAAACAAATGGATTAATTTCAGATTATTTTACTCTGGATAGGGGCACCCAGCAGGGTTGCCCTCTTTCCCCATTATTGTTCTGTCATGCCCTGGAACCATTAGCAGCTGCGATACGAAAGGAGGGTGATTTTTCATGGGTGATGGTGGGAGGTGTGGCGCATAAACTTTTGCTTTATGCAGATTATATTTTATTATTCATCTCCGACCCCACTAGATCTATGCCTTGCCTCCACAGAATTATTAACTCCTTTTCTAAATTCTTAGGATACAGAGTTAATTGGTCTAAATCCGAAGCTTTGGCTCTGACAGCGTACTGCCAGTAATGGCTTTTCAGCCGGGCGCCTTGCAGTAGCCCAAAGAGGGCATTAAGTATTAGGGTATTTTATTCCCAGCAAATTTGTGTGATTTAGTTAGTTAATTTTGACCCTTTAATAAAAAGGTTTTCTAGCGATGTGGGCAAATGGGCTTGATTACATTTATCTATGATTGGGAAGGTTAATGTTATTAAAATGAATTGTATTCCAAAAATCAATTACCTGCTACAATCTCTCTCTATAGATGTCCCCCTCTCTTATTTCAAGCAATTTGATAGCATAGCAAAATCCTTCATTTGGAATGGTAAGCGTCCCAGATTACACTCCAGGAAGTTACAAAGGTCGATAGACAAAGGTGGGCTAGGCCTACCCAAGATTTTGTTTTATTATTATGCATTTGGACTCAGACATTTGGCTCATTGGTTGCTTCCAACTGAGAGAGCCCCTTCCTGGTTTTGTATTGAACAGGAAGTTCTTGCCCCTATCTCGCCATTGCAAAGCCTTTCTATCAGACTAACCAGAGAAGTTAAGTTACACCCCATTATCTTGCATTTGTACTCGTTATGGACAAAAGTGTCCAGAGGGTTTAATTCGGACATTTATTTAAAAGTTGCTTCGAGCATATGGCTGAACCCAAAATTATGTATTACTAAGTCCCCTTTCTGCTGGACAGAGTGGATTGTGAGGGAGGTTAATACGCTCGGTGACCTATATGAGAATGGAGTGTTGAGGTCCTTTGAAAATATGGTTCAACATTTTGGGATTCCCAGGTCTCAATTATTTAGGTATTTACAGCTGCGCCACCTGCTCTGTACTATTTTTGGGAGTAGCATACATTGTCTGTAGCTTGTTTTGTTTTACTTTACATATTATATATTTGTTGCATGTTATGCATGTCCTGTATCATATAACATGTCCTGTTATCTAATTCTTATGTATGTACACTGGCGGCCAAAAGTTTGGAATAATGTACAGATTTTTCACTTATGGAAAGAAATTGGTACTTCTATTCACCAAAGTGGCATTCAACTGTCTTGTCGGGCACTTTTCACACACCTTACAGTCTAGATGATCCCACAAAAGCTCAATGGGTTTAAGATCCGTAACACTCTTTTCCAATTATCTGTTGTCCAATGTGTGCTTCTTTGCCCACTCTAACCTTTTCTTTTTTGTGTGTGTGTTTCAAAAGTGGCTTTGTCTTTGCAATTATTCCAATAAGGCCTGCACCCCTGAGTCTTCTCTTTACTGTTGTACATGAAACTGGTGTTGAGTGGGTAGAATTCAATGAAGCTGTCAGCTAAGGGCATGTGAGGCATCTATTTCTCAAACTAGAGACTCTGATGTACTTATCCTTTTGTTTAGTTGTACATCTGGCATTCCACATGTTAGAGCCAGTTGTCCTTTGTCTTTGAAGACTGTAGTGTACACCTTTGTATAAAATCTTCAGTTTTTTGGCAATTTCAAGCACTGTATAGCCTTCATTCCTCAAAACAATGATTGATTGACAAATTCCTAGAGAAAGCTGTTTCTTTTTTTGCCATTTTTGACCTATTATTGACCTTAAAGAGCCCATATTATGCTAATTTACAGGTTCATGATTTTATTTTGGGGGTCTACTAGAATAGGTTTACATGCTTTAATGTTCAAAAAACACATTATTTTTCTCAACATTTCTGCTAAACCTATTTTCATCCCCTGGCTCAAATGCTCTGATTTAGGTCCTGTCTCTTTAAAGCCCCCCTTTCCGAAAAGCCCAGTCTGCTCTGATTGGTCAGCTGGCCTAGTCTGTTGTGATTGGTCAACCGTGTTGAGCGTGTGTCGGAAATGTAACGCCCCTTACCATAACCGAGTTTCAGGCTTCCTAAGCAGCTGTAAAAACTATTGTAACTATGGTAACAGTGGTGTCGGTTTTTGTCGTACCAGTTTGAGTCCGATAATGAAAGTTTGGAAGAACAAGCTGATTGACCCGAACCACCTTTGCAAGCACGACTTTAACAGGACGTTTCACAGTGGTAAGTTTTAATACTGTAGCTTTCTAACAAATACACTCTTCATTATTGTGAACCTAACAAAGCTTCAAGTAAGACACATAGTGCATCTAAGTTAGTCATCATTTGCTGGAATGGGTGTAGCCGAAATCTTTTCCGCCGGAGCTATGAACGGACAACAGAGGCTTACTCCCGGTTAGAGAGCAAGTTAGCCATGGACTACTATGGATAGCAGCCGTAACATTACAGCTTGTAATTATATAAGACTCTTGAGATCGACCATTTTGTTACACAGTTTTAAGTAAAAGCTGGCCCACAGCTGAATAGTAAACCCTAACCAAAACAATAACATTACATAGCAAGTTAGCCGAGCACTACCGTGGATTGCAGACGTAAAATTACTGTTTGTTCATGATAGTAAAAACAACAAACAATCTGCATAATTCTACACAATTGTAGGTAAAAGTGGGCCCACAGCTGATTAGCAAAACTATTTCAACACAATAACATTAGCTAGCAGGTTAGCAGAGGCCTACAGCTGTGCACTGGGTGTAAACCACAGCTAAAACACAAAACTCCGCTTTTGAACACTCGGTAGCAGATAAATCCACAAATAATCAAGCATACTTACAGGTACTTACATGACCCTGAAGCGCCAGATTGTCCCAACAAAGTGGGAACTGCCCCATCTTTCAGGAGTAACCGTCTTGAAAATCCGGCATTGGTTGTGGTTGTACTGTTAAATAATTAAAAATACATTTTAACCACTGATTCTTCAATTCGTCTGCCTTTGGAAGTCCAAACAAAGAAGTTTTGCTTTCGCAGTGAAGAAAACTGTCTTCTCGACATGGCGACAACACTAACCCAACTCATCCTGGTGGGCGGGCCAAAGTAGCCCTTAGGCAGGCATTATGCAAATGTGGTACACTGTGACGTAGATACTTTACGGAAGAAATGGCTGGACTACAATCCAACCGTTTCTTGTAGTTCTTGAGCAGTGTTGTCTGCGGGAGAGAATATCTCCCTTTTGCGTAGACTTTGTGCTTTGTAACTGTGCAGACCTTTTACATGCACAAACAGCTATAATACACACTAAAGGAAAGGTAAAATTCCAAAAAACATAATAGGCCCTCTTTATGACATGCCAGTCTATTGCATACTGTGGCAAATCAAAAACAAACACAAAGACAATGTTAAGCTTCATTTAATGAACCAAATAGCTTTCAGCTGTGTTTGATATAATGGTAAGTGATTTTCTAGTACCAAATTGGCAAATTAGCATGATTACTCAAGGATAAGGTGTTGGAGTGATGGCTGCTGGAAATGGGGCCTGTCTAGATTTGATCAAAAATTACTTTTTTCAAATAGTGATGAAGCTGTTTTTTACATCAGTAATGTCCTGACTATACTTTGTGATCAATTGAATGCCACTTTGGTGAGTTAAAGTACCAATTTCCTTCTGAAACAGCTAAATCTGCCAATGTATGTTCGACATTGTTTTGTAAAAAAACAACAAAAAAACAATGGGAATAGTAAAACAATACAAGTAACCTGATAAAACATCCAAACGTGCAGAGATGCTTCTGTTCATGAAAAAGAAACTGCCCCTTACATTTACAAAAGTATCCTAATTGACAGACTTTACATTTTCAGTTATTACTGTTTTATTTTTTGATTTGTGAACATTACATTTTTTTACAAAGGGAGAGCTAACAGTTATCGTATCGATGAGTACAGAAAAGGAACTTGTACTTGGTCTCCAAAAAATGGTATCGGGACATCCCTAGTACAATTATTAAAATCACAATCAGCAAAAATGTAAGGCAGAACAAATGGAGAACTACTATGATGTATAGCCTAAATACTGTACTATTTAAATATTGTATTTAATTATTTATCTTTTTGCGTTGCAGTAATGAGAATTGGGGGGGGTTGTATAATTGTCATGAAAATAATGTCACAATATAATACATTTTAATGGCCCTAAAAATAGGCTTATGTTCTGTATGGAAAATATGATTTCTTATTTGTTTCTTTTGATTTTGGAGTAAAATAAGACCATTACATTTTCTTGACAGGTTTCGTGAGAATCACTCAAAGATACTCTCTCGCATGAGCGAGATCTTCAAATTAAAGCCAAGTGTGCCATTCTTAAAACCAGATCAAACAGAATAAACAGCTTTTGTTAGGGCTAAACCATATGTCAGTCTATCCCAGATTTAATTGGGATCACACATTATTTTTTGTCAGTTTAGGTAAGATAAATAATAAGTAATAAGTAATAATTAAGACTTACAGTAAGGTCACTTAGCAGTAAAAAATAATAATAATATAAATAAAAAAAACTTTCCGACTTAACGCATTCCATGTTTTTAGCGGTCTGGGCATCAGCGATTTTTGTATAAGATTTCAGTTTTAAATTTTAACCTTAACTGTAGAATAACTTCAGCGCAAATGTATTAATTAATCATGATTTCTGCATGAAAATAAATTATATAAAAAAATATAATATCTGTAATTGCACGTTTAGTGAATGAGACCCAATGAGTTATCATGGCAAATAGATTGTTGTCACATGGGTTGCATCTTAACCTTTTCTCCAGACGGACACGTGCAGGTGGACTTGGTCGCCCCTCCAGTGGCCTTGCACCTCTCTGATGAAACAGGTCAGCCTTCTGGTCTATAACACACTGAACCTTCTCCAGCACTGAGCCCGGGACCTCTGCACCACCTGCCGGCGTCCTCTCACATCCAAACACGCTGCTCACCTCATCCACCAGCAGCATCTTAATCTCATGAACATCCACTGATCCAGGATTACTGAACTGGGGTATAATGCACTGGCCATCTGAGGGGACGTCTGACTGACACGTTGACGGAGTGAGGGACGAGTTTTCAGACAGGTTTCCTTCAGGGTGTGGAAGGCCTGAGCTGTCTGTCTCTGACACCTGAGTTTCGATATGACTCTGAATGATCTGCTGTATGTATTCAACCTCTGTCATCTCGATCAGGTTTAACTCTGAACTCTGACTCACGATGACACTGACGGGTTCTGACACACACAGGTCTGCTGCAGTCTTACAGGCCATAGAAGAGCTCATTCTGAAAGAGGAAAATTGACCACATTAAGGCTACTTTCTTCATACACATTCTTGGTCAAATTGCGAGGGATCATGTCTTTAATTTGTATTATCCACCGCTGTCGTCACACCAAGAAATTAAAATGACAGAAAGATCCTGAGAGCTTTGTTTTCAAAGAGCTCCCATATTAATTCAGTCACTTGCCTATTTTACACTAGAACATATAGGTTAACTGTAGTACCTATGGTATTTGGGTCATAACTATAATTACCAGGATGATTTAAAAAAAAAAAAAAAAAAAAAAAAAAGGCTACCAACTATTAAATTACACCCTTTAAAAAGACTTTAAACTATTTTAAAATTAATTTAAAATAAAAGAGCACAGCTTTATCTGACTATAGCCTGTTAGCAACCTCATTTGGTTAAAACTCAGTGAACAATTAATGTAGTTTTTGTGAATTCAACCCGCGGGTTTTCCCGCCCTCATGTGCGTTTAACGTTAACGGCTGACTGACTATCCCATGCCTATAATAAATATGAATAATCAAAAATATAATGTCTGTAGATTATGGATCAGACCGTAGATAGTAATAACAATGAGTTCAGTACAAAATATTAATGTTTAACGACATAATTTCACTTACCTGATGCTGTGCGGTTGGTTAAGACTGAAATACGCGAAAAACTCCGGTGCGTGACGTAAAACGTGACGTCACACTTCTGTTTTCTTTACATTCAATAACAAATATTATAACAACTGTTTAATTCGTTACTATGCTAAATTATGAGGGTTTTTGTTAATTACATCGATGTTATTACAGCTATTACAACAACCAGTTTTTCAAATCTAAAAAGACATCAAAACAGGTGAGGCGTGATGTCCCACTGGGAGCCACGCCCACTTGAGTAACCGTAATGTGGGGGGAAATTATTTTAAGATTTACGCATTTCAATTACATGACAAAATTCCAACAAATTGAGTAATTTTTAATACAATTAAAACAAAACTCAATATTAAGTTAAATTTAGTTACAAGACTAAATTTGATAACATTTTATTATGGAATTTAAATGCATAAATCTGATAAACGCATATACAGGTGCATCTCAATAAATTAGAATGTCGTGGAAAAGTTCATTTATTTCAGTAATTCAACTCAAATTGTGAAACTCGCGTATTAAATAAATTCAATGCACACAGACTGAAGTAGTTTAAGTCTTTGGTTCTTTTAATTGTGATGATTTTGGCTCACATTTAACAAAAACCCACCAATTCACCATCTCAAAAAATTAGAATACATCATAAGACCAAAAAAAAACAAAACATTTTTAGTGAATTGTTGGCCTTCTGGAAAGTATGTTCATTTACTATATATATGTACTCAATACTTGGTAGGGGCTCCTTTTGCTTTAATTACTGCCTCAATTCGGCGTGGCATGGAGGTGATCAGTTTGTGGCACTGCTGAGGTGGTATGGAAGCCCAGGTTTCTTTGACAGTGGCCTTCAGCTCATCTGCATTTTTTGGTCTCTTGTTTCTCATTTTCCTCTTGACAATACCCCATAGATTCTCTATGGGGTTCAGGTCTGGTGAGTTTGCTGGCCAGTCAAGCACACCAACACCATGGTCATTTAACCAGCTTTTGGTGCTTTTGGCAGTGTGGGCAGGTGCCAAATCCTGCTGGAAAATGAAATCAGCATCTTTAAAAAGCTGGTCAGCAGAAGGAAGCCTGAAGTGCTCCAAAATTTCTTGGTAAACGGGTGCAGTGACTTTGGTTTTCAAAAAACACAATGGACCAACACCAGCAGATGACATTGCTCCCCAAATCATCACAGACTGTGGAAACTTAACACTGGACTTCAAGCAACTTGGGCTATGAGCTTCTCCACCCTTCCTCCAGACTCTAGGACCTTGGTTTCTAAATGAAATACAAAACTTGCTCTCATCTGAAAAGAGGACTTTGGAACACTGGGCAACAGTCCAGTTCTTCTCCTTAGCCCAGGTAAGATGCCCCTGACGTTGTCTGTGGTTCAGGAGTGGCTTAACAAGAGGAATACGACAACTGTAGCCAAATTCCTTGACATGTCTGTGTGTGGTGGCTCTTGATGCCTTGACCCCAGCCTCAGTCCATTCCTTGTGAAGTTCACCCAAATTCTTGAATCGATTTTGCTTGACAATCCTCATAAGGCTGCGGTTCTCTCGGTTGGTTGTGCATCTTTTTCTTCCACACTTTTTCCTTCCACTCAACTTTCTGTTAACATGCTTGGATACAGCACTCTGTGAACAGCAGCTTCTTTGGCAATGAATGTTTGTGGCTTACCCTCCTTGTGAAGGGTGTCAATGATTGTCTTCTGGACAACTGTCAGATCAGCAGTCTTCCCCATGATTGTGTAGCCTAGTGAACCAAACTGAGAGACCATTTTGAAGGCTCAGGAAACCTTTGCAGGTGTTTTGAGTTGATTAATTGATTGGCATGTCACCATATTCTAATTTTTTGAGATAGTGAATTGGTGGGTTTTTGTAAAATGTGAGCCAAAATCATCACAATTAAAAGAACCAAAGACTTAAACTACTTCAGTCTGTGTGCATTGAATTTATTTAATACACGAGTTTCACAATTTGAGTTGAATTACTGAAATAAATGAACTTTTCCACGACATTCTAATTTATTGAGATGCACCTGTATATATATATTACTTTAGAAATGCTAAGAATTTAATAAGGACACAGGATTGTTTACAAAATCATTTTAGGTTTTAATATCAAAATTCTAAAACTGCTATATGAATTTTAAGGTTTCCACACTGTTGTAATAACGATGACATGAAAAGAATCGATTCTGTGCCATCATTATTCTAGATAAGTCTCAGCGATTTAATACTGTACATTTCATTTTCAAACTAATTTTCTGAAATGACTTGTGATACCACTATTAGAAATATTTGTATTTGTACTAAAGATCTTTCATAACATAATGTTAATGTTCACTCGAGTGGTGGTGGTGTAGTGGGCAAAAACATAACTGGTAATCAGAAGATTGCTGGGTCAAACCCCACAGCCATCACTATTGTGTCCTTGAGCAAGGCACTTAACTCCAGGTTGCTCCAGGGGCAATAAGTGCCCTGTAAATCGCTTTGGATAAAAGTGTCTGCCAAATGCATAAATGTAAATGTCATAGCTTCCATTTGAACGGGAAGTCTTTAAAGGGGTCATGAAATGAGGAATCAAATTTTCCTTGAACTTTTGACATTGCAAAAGAGCATTTGCTGAAACCAAGCTGCTAAAACGTCTCATTCTCTACTTCCTCCACATTGTGATGTCACAGTGTAGAGGACATTTCCATCTGACAGCCTCCACAGCAACACATCAACGCCTACTTTACCTCATCACTTCCATAGCCCAGTAGTGGTGAGCAGTGAGATGGCAAGGAGAAATCAGGTCAGTCAAGAGCAGAGAACCAATCATAACAGTGGCCGTTTACTGTCAAGTCTTAAATGAGAAGCAGCACCTTAACCGAGCGTTTCTGACAGTCAGAATGAGAGTGGAAAATGATAATAAATAAAATAAAAACATAATTAGCACCATGAGCTAACTCAAACAGCAAGAGCTTTTGGGGAACAATGTGGAGCAATCAATGTATGCTCTTAGAATTACAAACTTCAGGGTTTAATGCTGATTAATGTGACATTTGTGTTACAAATATATATGACTGTTTTGTGCAAAAAACTTCACTAACATAAAAAGGACCATCATGTTTATTTTGCCTCACCTCCTATCTACTGTACCTGAAAAGATGTATTTAAGATCATACGTGTAAGGATGTGATTTTTAATACTAAGAATATGATTTATACTGCAATCATTAAAATGATTTATCATTAATTATTATAATTTATTAAAACTAAGAATTCTGACAATCATTGTGTACCTGTACATATGGCTGTTTTCTTCTTCACCCAAACATTTATGTGTGTTCTTTATCAAGACTGACCAAATAAAATGTTTTAGATAAAATTCTAAGCTCACATGTGGCTGGTCCATAAAACAGTCTTTCACCATGATTTACTGATAAAGATGTGAGCTAAACAGTCTAACCATACAAATGTTCAGTGTCTCCCAATATTTATTTTTTTTGTGTGCAAAATGTGCAAGTATGAACTAAATTCTGAACAGTTATGAACTGTCCTCTCTTAATAATGTACAAATCATTGCATGCCTCCCATTGTTTATACAGTATATACTTGCTTAAGTGTGTGTTTTAATGCCACAATGGCCAGGCATTTTTCTAGTGATCTCCTGTGGATTGCAAAAGTTTACCAGAGCAAATGCAAACTTACATTTTCAAACCTGCAGCTCTTTGCATGCACACAAATGCATAATGGACAAATAACAGAAGTTACTGTCCAAACAGTCTAAACTCTGCCATATCGAAAACTACTCATTTAATAAAGATAGTTTATACTCATATTAAAGCTGAGAGTATACTTTTTATCCCCAGTTAATGTTTCATTAAAACATTAAGATGAAAAGAGTGTCACTGTCCAAACACTGGCAATTAATAATTTATATCAAAGGTGAGAAACGGTGTTGCACTCGTCCAATACTTGATTACAAAATGGCCACATCATTTTGTTTTCCTCCATAGTAATATTTGTAATTATAACAACACGCACACAATCATAGATCATCAGAACATAGGCCCGGCTTTGTGGTTCAGTTCTTTACTACATAAATCAGAGGACATACACAAGGTTCTTTTGAGATTCTAACTGACTTACAAATGTGCATTTAGGAAACTGCTTAAAAATGTATGAACACAAATGTACATTGTTATTTAGTATCTCATGAGAACATGAGTCAAGAGCTTTGCAGGAGATAAAAATCTAAAACGTTAGCATAAACTTAAACAATGAACGTCCTGCTTAGACTCTTTTACATTTCAAAAACTTAACAAGAAAAACCTTTTTCCTTTTCAGCAATCAACTGAAAGTATTCACATCGGTATAGCAGGATCTCTCAAGAAAAATTCAATACATTAATCATGTTTTGCTGATGTAGCCAAACAATATCAAGAGTAAATTCTAACCACATAATGGCTTAAAACAAGATCTATCTTGCACATGTACACAATATTCATTTAAACATTCAGGGGGTTGCCTTGCTCCTATTTTCCTTGTATATTCTAATTTTGATGTCTATCTATGGCATAATCTTGCTGTCCCCCATAGTCTAAATCTTGACTCCTCGACCAATCACTATGGGATCTGCTCCTATCATTTCTTTGCAGTAAGCGGCCACGTGCTCTTGCCCTTCCTCTACAAAAATCTCTTCTGTCTGAGTCTATATCTCTACTCATTTCTTTCCCTCTATTGTCTTGATTTTTATCAACAAACCTTTCCATTTTTCCGGCCCTACTTCTACCATTTCTTCCTCTTGACCTTCTGCATGGTTGTCCATAACTACTGTCCAGGACACTTTGTTCTCTCCTTCTGTCTTCATGCCCTACTCTTTGTTCTTTTTGAATGACACTTTTCGAGTTAGCACTTTGCTGAGGGTTAAAATTGTGACCAACTCTTGGCTTCTCTCCATGAAACAAAGGTCCACTGATGTCCTCTGTGACATGACCTTCTCTTATGGCAGTTGGTCCCTGTGGCCTATTGCATTCTTTGTGGAAGTTAGGCCTTGGTACCCTGGGGATGAGCGGCCTAATTGGACCTCCAGGTGGAGTGGGGAGTAGCGGACCTGAACGTCGTAAAGGCAGAATATTTGTCTGTCTAAGTAGGCCTTCAACATGTGGCCTTTGCTGTCCCATAGTCAGACTCTCACATAGATTTGAATGCCGTGTCTTGTTAAACTGAGTTGGAGTTGAGGTCGAATGGTGGGGAAGGTCAGATGATTGAGCTTCATTATGATCCTCAAAATGTTCAATATTTTGAGGCGAAGGCCTTCTCTGACCATGAAAATCAGTAGATGCTTCTCTTTGGCCCATTAACTGCTGCGGTGACTCAAAACGAGGTCCCTTTATTTGCACATTAATTTCATGGTGCCTTTGAAAAAATGTCCCTACATTTCCTCTACCTCGTCCTCTAAACTCAGATTGTTGAACCCCTCTTGTTTTACCCCTAATTTCTGAATATTGCTGCCCTTCAAACTGGCTATGGGTTGGACCACATGTTGGGTCTTGAGAGTGTATTTGAGCCTGTCTCAGAATACATGTCTGGGTCCTGTAGTCTTCCTCATCATCTGCAAATGTTTGGTGACAGTTAGAGTGTTGTGGTTCATATGCATTATGTGGGGAAGAATGTCCTCTTGGCCCATTAGGCTGCTCATGTGAAAAACATTTGTAATCAGACTGCCCCTCATGAAATTCCTTAAATGGTGCACAACCTCTTGGATAATTAAAGTGTGGAGGATAAGATTCATTTTTGTCAAACTGTTCTTTGTGAAACTGTCTATGTGGAACATACCCTTTTGAAGAATTACAGTGTGGTAGTTGCAAATCTCTTAACTCTTCTTCAGATGGCCCAGCAACATTAGGAGGGCTCACTGGTTCAACTGAATTCAGCTGTAGATGGGCTCTATCATGCATTAACTGACGTAAACCACTGTGACCATCCATACCATGCTGAAAAGGGCATGGCCCTGGAGATGGGCCCCTTGGCCCAATTGTTTGAGAAGGTCCAACACTCTCAAACATCTTTTCTGTGAATGGTCCTTTGGGCTGACGGTCTTTAGTCAATCCAGAACTCTCATGCATCACAAAGCCTGGGGATTGGACCCTTAGTCCAAAGTTTTGAAAAGGTCTAGAACCTTCCAAAGCACTAGGGTTGGCATTCATATGCTGACCAAATTTAGGACCTCTTTGTTCCATCATGGGCAAAGTAGGAGGCTCCCCTGATGGTTTCCACTTATCATAACATGAAGCAAGTGGAGCCCTAGGTCGATTAGGATTAGGAGGCCTGAAACTGCCCATATGCACAGGGGCAGGCCCTAACAGTGACTCTCTTTGTTGGAACTTGGCAGAATCATTTTGCACAGGGGAAGGCCCTAATATTGACTCCCTTTGCTGAAACTGGGCTGACTCATTTTGCATAGGGGCAGGCCCTAATATTGACTCTTTTTGCTGAAACTGGGCTGACTTATTTTGCACAGGGGCAGGCCCTAATATTGACTCTCTTTCCTGAAACTGGGCAGACTCATCTCTCTGAAAATTTTGTTTTTTCACATTATTGTGATGAAATCGATCGGTTTCAGGTTCTTGAAAACTGCTTTCATGTAACAGGTCTGTGTCTTCTGAAAGAAACCCTCTTCTTAACATGTTATTTGGATAATTTTGGTGATCAAACTGGCGATGATCGAGCTGATTGTTGTGGTCTTCCTCATGCACTAAAAGTTTGCTTCTTTCTTTCTGAGGTAGTTCTTGACGTGTAATATCCCTGCAATAGAACTGGTCAGGGTCAGATTGTGAAAAAGCAATTTCTGGGTTATCTCCTGGGCATAATTTTTCAGTCTCATGTTGGAAATAATTATGCTTTTGTATTAATGGCAGACCTCTCTTTTGAATAATCTGTCTAGACCTGCCAACATTAGCTATTTGGTTTAGTGGTGGCTGGTTAGATGGAGCTCCCCTCACCAAGGACTGACTTTCTGAATCAAGGTGTAAAATGCCTTTCTGTACTTGGGGTGGTGCTGTAGTGATGTTTGTTGGCTGGAAAGTTTGATCATGGGCAACATTACCACTGCCAAGTGAAGGCAGCAATGATCCTTGTTTAGAAGACTGGTCAATTTTGTTGAGGGGCACATTATCTCTATTCATTTCAGAATGGCCAGTGAATGGCTGATTACTATAAAATGACTGTAATGAATCTTCACCAGCATTTTGGGACGCTTGAGGTTTCTGGTTGCTCTGATCGGTCTCATGCCCCCTTTGCAGTTGATTCGTAGTTTGATTTGTAGCAGTATCACACTGCAGTTTACCACTTTGTCGTAATTTGTGCGGAGATTGCATCTGATTGCTGCCTGGCTCCAGGTCAGAATCTGGTTGTGAAGACTGAGTGCTATGCATTGCAAATGGTCCAGGCTCTTGCTGGTCGGTCTTATGTGACTGGTAACTACCATCCTGTGACGATCTGTCTCTCCGGCATGAGCGTGAACTTGTGGAATTATGACTTCTCCTTTTCCTAGACGAGTCTCTGTGATGGTGATCACGCCTTGTTCTTGAGGATGTCAGTCTTTTTCTGTCACTGTGACTTCGCTGAGAGACGTGCTCTGCAGATTGTCTACTTCTGTGCCGTTTGTCTGAATCATCCTTTGGGTCTCTATTTTTATGCAATGCTCTTGAAGATGCCCTATCTTGATGGTATGATCTGCGCTCATGCCGTGACCTTCTTGTTGACCTATTGGTGATCAATATAGACCTGCTACCTTCGTCTCTTGTTTTGCTAGAATACTCTGAGTGGGAGCCTTTAGTGATGTGTGATTGTCCAGTTTCAATATCTGGCGACCCTTCTTTAGGTTTTGTTTCATCATATGCCGATTTCTCTTTCTTTGTGTCCAATACTACATTCTGTTCTTCTTCCATGTTTAATAATTCTTGTGTTGCACTTTCTTTTTCAACAGCCTCACATTCAGGCTTCTCATTCGCAGCATCCTGGCTTGTTTTTTGACAGGTCTGTGCATCCCTATTCTTATAAACTGTTGGAAAAAAGGGCATTTTTTCCTCTTCTTCCCTGCCAAACGATGGGGGTGGTGACATCAGAGCATCAGAAACAGAAAAATGGGCCATGGAAACACCAATTGCTTCCTTGTGTAGACGCAGAGTCTCTGTCTGTTCTTCTAGCTGCCTTTTCTGTTCCTCTATCTGCCTATTTAATTCTTCCAGAATTTTTTGCTGCTCAGACAAAGTTGAACTTGAAATGTTGACCTGTTCACAGATGTCAGCCTTGTGAGGTATGGCATTACTTGTGAGGTAACTTTGCATCTCCTCAAACACCGTCTCGTCCTCTGGATCATAGGCTACATCACTGTTCGCTTTAGTGGTTTCTTCTATTGTTTTAGCCTCTGACACTTTGGGTATGTTATTTTTTACACCTTTGTCAACTGCATTATACTCCTCCTCAGGGTCATACGGTCTATCATCATCATAATCATTATCATCAGGTGCTGCAGTTAGAACTTTAGACTCCACAACTTCAGCTGGAGTCGGCTCCATGGCTCCAAATGTAGTAGCTGGATCATATTCCTCAGGATCATAAGGCCTATCATCACATAACTCAATTATATTTATTGTTTCTTTACACATCTGTTGTTGCTGAACTTCATCTGTTGAAGAGCTCATCTTACACTCTGGGACATAAGAGTGTTGCTTCTTTTGACCAAATAATGTGTTAAGTATGGTCTGAAGTGGTGTAGTGCAGAAGCTGTCTTTGGATGGGTCAGTGTTGATAGATGTGGTGGGTTTTGACACAGTTAACACACTAGACAGAGAAGATGGGCCAGAAAGGGACCTTGCAGAGCATGGTGGGTCTGGTGACACAAACAAAGGTAAAGGTCTGTGAACATTTGTGTTGATGGGGATATCAGTATCACAAGCCTTTGTGTTATGTTGTCCAACATCAAATATGAGAGTGTTTAGTGAGGTAGGATTGCTTGTTTCCTTCTTCTCTGAGCGGATCAGGGATCTAGATTTCTTCTCACCAAACTCTTGTGGCAATGCCTCAGGCTGCTTTGGTTTCTGACAGACCGCCAACCCAATTAGAAGATTAGGGTGATTTTGTTCGAGCCCTAATTTAAGTAATTACATAGAAAGGTCAAAATCATTATCTTTTGACATTATACCAGATCAGTAATCTTTGACATAATCAGTGAATGATTTACCTGGTCCATCTATAGGAAGTAGTACATCAGGCATGGACTGTTTTGCACACAGGGGAATGAGATAAAGATCTTTGATGTGTTTAGAAATATTAGAAACAACCCCAAATCTCCTTCGACTGTTGAAATAAGAGAACAAAGACACATATGCAACCTCCTCTTCGTCAGATGATGGATGGAACCGAATCAATGACAGCACCTGTAAAAAAATTAATAGTGCAAATACATTTAATTAACATTTAATTGAATGATATACCTTTAGCAGATATATTAAAACTATATGAAAAAAATGCTATTATTTTGTAGATCATGTGCTTACCTTTGCATCAGATGTTTTTATCAACTCAACATATTCCCACACAGTTTGTGGCAATATCCTGCCTCCAATTTGGATAGTGTCTGGTAAGTCCTTAATGGAAACAATATATACATGTAATACCTATTGACCAGCATTTAATATCATCTATACAACATGCTTACGAATTACGAAAAAACAGGACAATAAAAAATATTGAGAAATATTGCCTCTTTCAGAAAGTCAGGGGAGCCTGAGATTAAGTATCCCTTTGTGACGAATTTGGCCACAGTTGGCATGTTGAGAAAGCCCTTCCATAAAGTGTCCTGCTTGGATAAAAACTGTCTTGTCCCCTTGTCAGATGGAGTAGGAGAGTCCAACAGCCTAAAAAGAGAGCTACATGATTAAGAAAGAAATTATATTTGTGAAATATAGGTTGTTGCAATTAACTGCATTACTATTCATTTTCAATCATTTTCAAAAGTGACAGCACGCACCTTGTGGTCGAGCCATATAAAGTGTCTACCCTGGAAGCTGACGAATGCGAGGGTTTCATGAGAATAGATTTTGGCATAGGAGGCGGCACGTGCAAGGGATGGATCGGCTTTATCTCTTTAGTAGTTTCACTGACATTGAGCACTGGGGGTGGATGTTGCTGTGGTGGAGAGACAACCGTTGGACCAGAACATGTTGGAGTTAGCCGGTATTGAGCTGTACGGGGGTCTCGTCTTGAGATGGACACAGTGGATACTGACGGGATCAGAACAGGGGAGAAATCCACTGATGGTGTCTGTGTTTCACAGTCCTCTGCATTTGGAGAAGCAGGCGACTCCATTACATCAGCATCTAATACTGGCTTAATAGGTGGGGGTGCTTCTTCCATCACTTGAACAACAGATGAATGTTTCTCTTCTACGCTATCATCCTTTGTCTTCTCCATCTTGGGTTTTTTTGGTTCAGGCTCCCCTTCAGTGGATACTTGGCCTATAGGTTATAAATTAATTTGTAACAAATTATACTGTGTTGCAGGGCTCTGGCTTTTTAGTCCACATGCTGGGAAATATATGGGTAAATTACAGGGTTGCATCAATTACGGTATCCTGAGGTTTGCAATCCTTATTCATTAATAAAATTACATTTTTATGAAAATGTATTCATATGTTTTATTATGTAGCACTCAAGACTGTGCTATATTCTCCAGGAAAATAGACAGTGCATGTTAAGTAGCAGTGTGGATTTTAGAATATCATACCTGTACATATCCTGCAGTTAAGGTCAAACAGATGGCGTTTATGTTCTGGTGTTGTGTCTTTCAGCATGCTGCTGATCACGTCTGGGACATCTGAGTTTATTTTCCTCGTTTGGCTTTGCTTGAGTTGAGTCAGAGATGATTTCACTTCCTGAGGACACAAAAGGATTGATTGCTTGATTGTTCAGAAGAGCAGAAATGTTCCAACTAATTGAAACAAACTCTCAGTATGTGTAACCATTGGCTTGTAATTAGTGTTAATCTTGTCAATTAAATTACTGACGAAAATGTTCTTTGGAGCTTTAAATTTATTTTTTTTAAATGATAAAGACAAGACTAAAAATCATGATAATCATCAAATGATTTTAGGTGAAACATATTGTTGATGAAAATATGACATGAAAAAAAACTGCAATATATTAACAATGCACTAGCACCGTTTTTTATTATTATTTCTTTTTTAAAAAGAAAAATCTAGAAAGAATTGATTGAGGTTATCCAGTCACAGTATGTTGGGGATATCCTCGCTTGAGGGGCATGACCTGAAAGAAAACCAGCTACAGCGTTTACATCAGTGGTTCTCAAAGTGTAGGGCACGCCCTGTAGGGGGGACGCGGAAGACTGACCCGACCTCAAATCTCGTTCACTTTCACACATTCATCAAAAATAGTGAAAATGCACACAAGAACCGATGTGTGCAATTTCTTTTCCTCTTAATTTTCTCCTAACTTGCACCTGGAACCACAGCGCGTCCTGCATGTGCAGCTCTTAACAGCCCAAAGCATTGATGTCAGGTGCGCTCATGTAAACAAGGTCATTCTTGCATGTGCGCCAGTTTCAAATGAGTAACGAGGTGAATTAACACTTAAATTTCGGTCTGTTCCTCACACAACACTATCATATGGCTTCAGAAGAATTTAAATCTAAGGCACGAGTGTTATGGATGACTTTAATGCCACTCTTATGTGTGCTTTCAGAGCTTGGACACAAACACGATCCTCTCGTCCCTCAATCTTGTGTTTCACGGATGAAAAATAATACTGATTCTGAACGACGAGGGTGAGTAAGTGATGGTGGAAAGGTCCGTTTTTATTAAAGTTTATCATTATCATTAATCAGATTAGTGTTGCCACTTTTGAAGTTTCAAAATAAGGGACACTTAAATTGTCCACATCCTTCACAGTTTTAGCAATAAATATACCCTTTCTTATATGCTGAAATTCCTGACCCCTGACTTATATATATATATATATATGTTAAAAATATATTTATTTTTATCTTTTCGAATATTTGTCTCCTTTATCTTATTTATGTATACATTTTGGTTGGTTTATATGTATTTTTTTTTCTTCTTCACCTGTACTTGTCTTTATGACTCAGTGATTGTATTCATACATTGTTTGATCTTACTGAACATTTATATAGAAAAAAATCCACAGTTTTAGCACCATTTGTGGACTTTTCGGATGGTCCTTTACCCACCATAGGCACATTTTCCAACTTATATCAATATTAAATTAGTGATCTGGAACGATCTGACCAGCTTAAATACGGGACAAATCGCATCCCATATTGATTCGATAAGGATGCATAATTTTATCTTTAAATACAGGACGATCCCGTATTTTACGGGACGGGTGGCAACCCTGAATCAGGTGCAAATTATTGTCCAGAGGTCCTGACCGCTACCGAAACAGCGCATAGACGGCGCTGTCACGTGATATGTTCCTTTTTTCAGCGCTGGCTAGGATGCGACAATCACAGTCATTTATTATTACTGGATGAGGATTTAAAAAAAATTTTACTTACTAACTTTAACTTTATAGAGACTGCTGAAGCTTATTTCCATTCATAGGTATAAATCCTTGCAATTATCAGTTTTTATTAAAAAATAACTAAAGTAAAACTGTCTCCAATGAGATATAAAACTTTCTGGTAGTTAAAATGCGGATGAATGGAGGATTCGGTTTTCTGAGCGGCCAAGCGTGGATTGAAGTGTAACTTTTCATTCAGTTTTCATTGTATTTTTAAATAAAACCTTTTTTGTCAAATGAAGATGAAAGAAAATTTAGTTTAATCTTTTAAAAAATGATTTTCAATTAGATTAATTGATTATTTTAAGTTTTTCTTGTTTCAAAGGGGGGCGTGACCTGAAAAAATTGAGAACCACTGGGCTACAGTATATCACAACAAATCCGCAATATCCACAACAAACGTAATATTACAACTTATATCTACACAGACAATAAAGCCAATGAACAGGTGAGATAAAACTAAGTTACGCACTAGTCAGAATGCATAATTAGCATCGTCAATATACTGTTTCCTTATGAACGCGCTTAATGTAACACAATATACTTACAGTCTAAACTTCTAAAAGTAGCTAATACTTCTGTATATTCATCATACGCTGCATATTATTTCAGGAACTCATGTTTTAAGGATAGTTTTCTCATGTTGTTTAATCTGGCATATAACACATATTCATCTTTAATGTGTTTGATACATGTTTAAATCATTGTAAGTAGTTTATAGAATTGTTATTTTCATCAACTAAAATAAAATATTAAAATATAAATAAATTGTAAAATTGAATAAAATAAATGAATAAGACGTGGCAAAATATTGACTAAACTTAAGACATTTTCATTAAAAAGCAAAAATTATGCCTAAAGTAAAAAAATGTGTGAAAATTAACACTGCCTGTAATGTATTTTCTTTCTCTTTGATTAAATCTATGCATGAATACATATATGAATCTATTTTTTATAATTATTATTTATACTCCATAATTGTTTATATTGCAATCACTTAATATTTTTATTTTCTGATATGTGAAGCACTTTGAGAAACATTTCATGTATGAAAGGTGCCATATAAATAAAATGTATTCAATTAAATTATTATTTTTAAAAGAAATTCATAGTGGCAGGTCAACTCACTGAAGGAGCGGATTTGCTCAATGACTGTTTGCTCTCTACATTGACCACTGTCTCTGGACAGACAGGAGGATGTTCTTCTATATCTGTGGAAAGAGAAGACGGTACCTTCTTCAAAGACCTCTGAAGCACCGGGTCACCAGTGCACTCCTGTCGGGGGAACAATGGGAGAAACACTTTACCTAGATGATAACTAGCTGTGCTTAATGTCATCATGAGTTGTACACAGATGCTTACCTCAACAGACTTCGTGTTCTGCTGACTCAGGTGGATGAGTTTGACTGGAGAAATTTCTTTTTTCAAAACCTGGTGACACAGCTCCTAAAAAAAAAAAAACATGTTAGAAGCAACAGAAAGCAAAATCAAATAGATAAAATAAACAAAACTAAAATAAATGTTTTCATTTCGCAAATCCAGTGATAGTTCACAAAAAAATCACCTTGTTTTTGGGATCTTTCAGGCTGAGCTTGAGATGCTGGTATTTACTCTTGTACTCCCCACCTGTGGTGTAACACATACTGAACATCTCTTTCTCCATGTTCACAGCCAGTTTCTCAACTTCACTTTCAGAGATGTTCAAACCATCACTTGCATTTAGTCTGAGAAGAAAATCATCATAAAACATTACCAAACAGTATTCATTAAAGCAGAGGTTCCCCAACTTTTTACAGTGACATACCCTTCCAAACATTATTGGGGTTCCTGTAGCTCAACTGGAAGTGCATGGTGCTAGCAATACCAATATCATGAATTAGAATCCCAGGGAACACACAAACTGATAATATGTTTGCCTTGAATGCACTGAAAGTCGCTTTGAATAAAATCATAAGCCTAATGCATACAGTAAATGTAAATGTGAAAATATGTATATTTAACACAAATAGCTTTGTAAAGCAACTCCCTTATAACAAGCATGTTATTTGCACAAAATCAATCCACAGGCCTATTAATAAATGGCTCAAAGGGCCTCCCTTGTGTCGCAGGAGCAGGATACAGTATAAGATCTGCTGGTGTTGTGACAAAGGCTACGTTCACACCACAGCTGAATGTGACCCAGATCTGATTTTTTGCTCAAATCTGATTTTTTGGTTAGGTTGTTCACATATAACATTTTAAATCTAGCCCATATCAGACACTGGTCTGAACAGCCGACACTCCTAAACTGACCCGATGCGTATAACAAACTCCGGCATGTTCATCATTATAGTATGAATAATTAATTCAATTATAATTAAAAATGCAATTATCAGTTTTTTAATGCAGATAGGACACATGCCTATCTGATAATATGTCCACGAGTGTTGGAGATAGACTGTTGATGGATAAAGTATTTTCATGTAGTCATTTGCCTTTGTATGGTGGAATTTATAATAATCATTGGAGTTCAAGTGTAATATTACCTACAAGCAAAACAACCATAAAACCGAAAGACAGCAGGAAAAACGACATTACATATATACTGTATGTATGGTAAGAAGAGTTATCTTTATTTCAGATTTCCATCGACTGGCTTGCATTCGTATTTTGATACAGTTTGCGAAATATAGAAACTGTGCGAGTGACACAAGCAAAGAGCATCGTTATATACATTTACATCTGTATATTTTCATATGCATTTTTAACGTGCAATCCAAATGAATTACTGAACCCAACTGTTGAAGCCTATACTTTTATTTTCTTTCTTTAAAAAAAACTGAATGCATTAAATAGACAGATATGACTCGCACTTAAATGTTTGAAAATATAACAGCCGTATATATATATATGCTGGAAATCAAGTGTGCAAATGATGAATGTTGAGGTAGATTCATGTAAAGATCACATTAAATCTGACCAGGCTGCTCACACCAAAGACACAGTGGAAAAAAAGTGGATATTTTTCTGATTTATTTCCACATATGAAAGTGGCCCAGATCAGATTTGAAAATGTCAGATTCAAAGTGCTTTTGGCTGTTCACACGATCATCCAATTAACAGATCTGTGTCACATGTGAGTGAAAAAATCAGATTTGGGCCACATTAAGATGCAGCGTGAATGTAGCCAAAAATTGTGCATCATTGCCGGCCCACTTCAAGCACTGCAGCGAAGTATCAGCACAATTGCGAGGCCAGCTCAGAAAGGTACATTTTTATGTCATATTTGACACTGAAAATCAAGATTGAGCTAATTTGCTGACAAAAAAATCATGCAACGATAAAAAAAATAAAAATAAAATAAAAACAGCGCTTTTCAGAGTGAGCAAATATTTACATGCGAATGTGGAAAATGATTTGCCCGCACCAGTGTGAGTGACGTTTGACACCTGAAATCAAAACTCATGAACTTATATAATACCATTAGAATAAAAACTCACTAATACATCTGACCTTATGAATTACTTTTCCCACTGGAATTGAAGAGAAAAAAAAAAAAACTAAAATCATGTACTACTGAAAAGTGTGAGTCTGGTGATAAAGTATCCATATGACTAGCTATCACTTAGCAATGTACTGGCGATTACGCACTCACGCACAACGCATGAGTGGATGCAGTTTTATTAACTGCAATTTGATTGGATTCTATTTATCTGACCTTTATGACACCACCATTTTGGTGTTTCTACACTGCATGCTCAAAATAATTTTGCCTGTGTGAAATACAAGAACTTGGTTTGAATGATATTTTGGACTGGGAAGAAAATAAATAATTGGTTTTGTTTGCGTACCATCTCATCGTCACCTCACAAACCTCCAGGGGTATGCGTTCCACAGTTTAGGAGAAATGTTTAGATATTTTCATAAATAAAGTATATTAAAGGAGTAGTTTACACACACACACACACACACAACATTTTGTCATCATTTACTCACCCTCATATTGTTCCAAACCTGTCTGACTTTCTTCTGTAGAAACAAAATGGAGTTTAACATTAAGCAAAATATCATAAAAGTAGTCCATACGATTCATGCGCTATATTCCAAGTGTTCTGAAGCAACATGTTGACGAGAGTGAGGAACAGATTGTCTTTATCCTCTGTAAATCTTCCCTTCAGTCATTACTGTCAAAGCATGTTCGTGTTTGTCAAACTTTTACAACACATGAAAACCAATGCCGTTTGGCATTGACATCAAACCTATCACAACATGTATTCACACACCATATCTGATGATGTGGGCAAATCACAAGATTTCAAAGCTGCCGTAGAGGGGAAGGGGATTTTCAGTGAAAATTCAGTCTGTTCCTCACACAGAGCTATCATAAGACAATAGCAAACAAGTTGGCGCTCGCAAGTATCCATCCACATATACTACCTTTGAGTGGAAAAAAGCAGACTGCTAAACATCTTTTGTTTCAAGAAAGAACGTCATTTGGGGTTGGAACAACATGAGGCTGAGTAAATGATGACAGAATTTTCAATTTTGGGTGAATTATTTCTTTCATGAAGACATGACTTTGAAAAATTTCTCTAACCTTTGAAGCAAAATTTCAGTTAGCGAGCGACGAATGTTCTGTCTGATCTGTAGTGGACTGGAGAGAGGGACTGCAACAGGTTCGTCCGCTGCAGGTCGGACATCTGGGTGTTTGATGGACTCAGATGTTGCTGTGGACTCAGAGGGCTTTTTAGCGACAGGAAATGGGTTTTTAATGAGCGTGCCTCTCAGAAGCTCCAGGCGTGGAGATCCTGGCATGGTTTTCCTGGCTCTTCCTGGTGTGGATTTCTTTATCGGTGGGGCTGCAGGTGCCTTTTCAGGAGGGAGACTATCTAGTGTCAGATCTGAGAGTTGGCTCTGTGGTGTGTCTGTATTGCACTCAACTTCCTTTCTGTCTTCAATAGCTGGAGGATAAAGATAATTGAATTATGCCAAATTGTCAATTGGTCTGGGAGGGAAAAAATTAAAAATTTGATATTTTTTGAAAGTGTGTATGGAGGTGTATGGTCTGTTGGTCAAGTGAAATAAACAACTTCAAGAAAGAAACCTCACTCTTGGACTTATGCTGCTTTCACATGCTATTGGAATCATAGTGAATGAGTTTCCTACTCTGAAATAGCACCTGAACGCCCCCTCAAGTCGTTATTACGATCATTTTGGTACCTCGGTTTCCAAGTTGAGAGACAAACTTTCAACATGGTAGAAGAGCGTACGGTTTCTGCAGTAAATGATACACTGTAAAAATAATATCCGTAATTTAATGGTAAAAGACTGTAAAAATGCTACAGTAAAAACGTTAATTAGTTAACAGGTAGTTACCTTAAAATATACGGTAAAACATTGTAATATATTTAAAAAGACAATACATGTAATACCAATTTACATTAAAACGTTGTAAAAATATTTTAGATGTAAAAAATCCCGTACAATAAACTGTAAAAATGTATATTATGTTTAACAAGAGAGTACATGTACTTTTTACGGTAAATTATTGTTAAAATTACGGTAAAATCAATAATCGGGCATTCCCAGACTTCCCTGCATGACCCATAATTATATTTTATGGGGATAGTTATGTTTCTTCTTATTTTTAATAGCAGTTATGTACTTTGGAGTGTTCTGTGCTATATCTGATGTATTTTAGTTCATGTTTATTAATATGTATTTTAATTTCACATATGTTACCCTGATGGTGTTTAGTGTTTGTGTGAGTGACACAATACTGTCTCTACATGTTTACTGGTCATTGCTCCTGGAAGAGCCACTATTGATGAACTTCATGTCATCATGCCCTTCTGTAAATACTATGATGATTAACAATACATTATAAAGTAAAAAGCAGATTTTTACAGTTTCATATATCATGTTCATTAATTTAATAATATAAATGACGGCAATACACCGTAAAATATACAGGCATCAAAATTACATCCTATAAAGCCTGAAATATGGTTACTGTATTTTTTACGGTGAATTTCTGGCAAACACAGCTGCCAGTTTTTTACCGTAAATTTAACAGGCTTTTTTTTTTTTACAGTGAAGGTTTTTAATAAATTTTTCAAAATGCAGTTACCTTGTTTTGACTTGCTGTTTCAATCATTACCAATTATGTAACCATTAAAAACTATACACTTTTTAAGTAGAGATAACAGCATGTATTTTCCAATGTATTTCTATGTACAAAAACGCCACTGTCGTCAACAAGCTGACTAACATATATTATGCTGTCAAAATAAGAGTTCCCCAAGAAATATGAAAGAACGTGGCATAGTCCATGTTTCTGACAACAAAGCACTGGAACGAGACATAAGTTTGACTTCAGAAGTGGAAAGTGGAATAATTGGCTAGTTGCATAAGGCGCCATGTTTGATTTCTGGTTTAGAGAAAGTACGCATAGTTACTTCCGATTTCGCTAGGCACCGCTCCAGAGACCACTGAAAATGGCATTTTATATGAGATGTTTACAGAAAAGAGATTTAAAATGTATTGTAGCATCGCAATGAAGACACGTGAGGCCGATCTCATAAACAGTGTGTTTATTTAAGGCTGCTGTCGGTAACAGCCACGATGTATGCTGTAATTGTTTGAAGAAGCACATTTGAAACAGTGGCGAACCCCTTCTGCCCACAGTCTCCCCTTGCACACACACACTCTCTCACACACACACACACACACACAATCTCTCTCACGCACACACTCTAACTCTCACACTCGCGCGCACACACAGACAGACACACAAACACACACACAGAGCACACAAAACATTCAGGAACAGCTCTCAATGCAAGAAATTACAACCCAGCCAAATGCATACCACAGCAAATTCCTCTTAACAGTTAGAATAAAACAAACAACATTTCAGCACGTTACAGTACGTTATGTAGTTACGTTGATGACTAAAAAGGTAAGAAACAATAATAAACATCAGAAACAACAGTAGCTCATTTTACTTTCTGTGAACATTAATAAATAATGCTAGGCTTGGATACAGATTTAGAAAGATATATACAATTTGAAGTTGGATATACACCTGCAGGGTAAATAAGGTCATATAAATCCTCTGCTGGACAACAAACAATTAATTTTATAAAGTTGCAATTTCTGTTAATGCCTATTTTTGATTACACATGCACCCTTTAGTCACTTTTTGGTAAAACTTTACAATAAGTTTCAATTTGTAAACATTGGTTAATGCAATTGGTATAATGAACTAACAATGAGAACAATTTTACAGCATTAATCTAAGTTAATGTTTCATTTACATATACTATTGTTCTTTGTTAATTTCTGTTCGTTCATAATACTGTATATTGCCTAATGTTAAAGGGATAGTTCATCCAAAAATGAAAATTCTCTCATGATTTACTCACCCTCATACCATCCCAGATGTGTATGACTTTCTTTCTTCTGCAGAACACAAATGAAGATTTTTAGAAGAATATATCAGCTCTGTAGGTCCACACAATGCATGTGAATGGTGATCAAACCTTTGAAGCTCCAAAAATCACATAAAGGAAACATAAAAGTAATCCAAACGACTCCATAAGAATCCATGTCTCCAGAAGTGATATGATAGGTGTGGGTGAGAAACAGATCAATATTTAAGTCTTTTTTTTTACTCTAAATCTCCACTTTAACTTTCACTTTCAGATGTTAGCGTGAGACTAAACAGGCACCACACGTGACTTTCAAAGCCCTAATCTGATGGCAATGTGGCGAAAACTCACAGGCGCCATCTTGTGCACCTAGCCAATTCTGATAGCATGAGAAGGCAGCATTTTTATCCAAATTATTTATGAAATGTTGTGACTCTTGAAAAGACACAGAAAAGTGCCTTGCACTTTTAGATGAGCAAATCTGGCCTTGTCTCAGAGAGTGGCCATCAGGTGTTTGCAATTGCTGTAAGGCATTCATTGCTCCAGCAGGGACTACATGTTCGGACATATCATCTCTTCCACTCTTAAGCCGTGCCCTCACCACATGCCCAGACTACCTGAATCGGTGTACTGTCATCTGTCATCTTGCTTTTTTAGTAGCACACATGCTACACAACAGAACTCAGAAGAGGTACACATATTACAAAATCTTTGGCCAAGAGGCATCCCTGGCCAAGAGCAAAAACTCGTTTTCTCACAAAAATTCACACGAGAAATTATCACGAGATTTGTTTCCAGAAATAGAAGTTCACGATCGGCTCCAGTGGTGAGCACAGACCTTAGCAGGGGTGGAAGGTCAAATTTTTTTTGAATGAGTTGTACTCATCTCTAATCTCTGCTCCCTCACTTCATCCTGTCGTCTCTGCTGCTTCCACTCTGACATCATTATCCTCTTTAGAGAACTGACATTTTTAATATACTTTTTCATTTCCTTTCATATTAATGTAATGTTTTTTGACTATATTCTGGCATTAATATGTTGGACCTTTTAGCAGTAATGTGGCAGAACCATGGTACAATGATGGTACCAAGATAATAATACTATGGTTCTAAATTGTTACCATGGTAGCCTACATGTCCAAAAATGGTAATTCCATGGTACTTTTTTAGACTAACGGCTCATTCATTTAAACAAAAAGTAAACTGTTTTTTGCTGAATCAGACAGCTCCTTCAGTTTATGACAGTATTTCACAGAAAAGTATTGAATTTCTATCTACAGTGAAAGTGATATGAACACTCCTGTTATTATTAACAAAGCTGTCTAAACTACAAGTGTGTAATGCCGGAAATGCGGTCGCAATCAAGAATGATTATTTGATGAACTTACAATACTGTATATCAGGTGTAGGCAGTGTTGTCACGATACCAACATTTCAGTTATTGGAACCAATACCAGTGGACTTTGACGATTCATAATGCAAAAACTAATACTGACTAATTTGTTAAATGGGTAAACATTGTTTCAAGTTCTCAAGTAATTATTCAAGACAAGGAAACAGTCAGTAATAAAATAAGAACACAGAAACAAATGAAGAAAACAGTGCTTACAATTTCTAACAGCAGTATCAAATATTCAAGTAAACATTCTTACATTCTCGTGGATTACAGGTCTTCACTGTATGATTACAATACATTCATATTTTTTTTTAAAACTACTAAAGTTATCCAGCCAAGAGCAATGAATTGTTTTCTTGTTACTATTAATGACTTAGTGGCAGGTCTATCAGGCTGCATTTACATTGCAAGTCCTAATGCACAGATCTGATATTTTGATCAGGGCTCAACCATAAGGACTGCCCAATGGCCTGGGGCCACGGTGAGAGAGATTCGGGCCAGTTGCTAGAACTGCCACTTGTCCGAATGGGCCAGGACTGCACTTAACGTTGGTGCAAAAATTACACGGCGCGAACACAGACTTCTAACAGAGCACTCAACTTTGTTAAACCCCGGTTATACTGTACATGTGGCTGGAAATCTGAGCTTCGCAGTATTCTAAATGCAAGTACATTTAAGAACTAGGTATGTTTCAAAATGAAAACATTAATTTGACATGCTAATGGCATCTGATATGAAAAGAATCAAAATCACAATGGCTATTATTATTATCAAAGCTGTTCAGCTCGAAGATTACATTTAAAACGGTCTACTTTATATCATCCTCATTATACACCTGTTACACATCTCATTTCATGTACAGGTATTTTCTTTCTGTGCATTGTGTATCAGTCAGTGTTGGTCTTGTTAGGGTTGTCTAATTTCATGTTTATATCCACATTCTTGATTCATAAATCAGGCCTAATATCCACCTAATGTATATTACACATCACAACCAATTTAGTAGCAAGGTCTCCTCTCTCAGGAATTCATGTTTATTACATTCACAGACAACAATCAAAAGTTGGCCCAAAAGTTGACAGCATGACTAAACAGGTGACCGAAAACCCATCCTCTGCTTCACTGAAAAACACGTGAAAATGGCAGGAAGGCTGAGGTTATATCATGTATTTATGAATTAATGTCTATAAAGCGCTTATATAAGGCAAAAAGCTGCGATTTACAGCTATCTTGCAAACTATAAATGATACAATTATGGGGTAAATTATTATGGTAAAAACAGCTATTTTTAATTTTTGTGTTGGGGCATATGAAAATGATGGCAGGGCAAGCAGAAATCCTTAGTGTTGAGCCCTGTTGATACAAATCTTTTTTTTGTCCCGGTGTTAACACTTACTTCACACGTAACTGACTGTTTCCATCAATACCTCGCCAAGACAGGCATTTTGAAATGTATTTGACCATCACACAGGCACGTATCCACATTACCGTGAACGCTCTCACAACATGCACACAAAAAGAAGCCGTCTGTCAGAGAATGCATGGGGAGCGAGTTTCAGAAACAGGGGAAGAGTAATTTATATTCACAAGGAAAGCGATACCTGATTGGACGATTCAGTAATATTTATCAGGAAAGTGCTACCTGTTTGGTTGGAGAAACCATAGCCTTAATCATAACCGTTAACAATCAGGTAGCGCTTTCCACATAAATATGAATGAGTCTTCTCCTGCTATCCTACGTTTTAGAAATCCACCCGCGTGGGAGCCGAAATGAGGAAAAAAGTGATCTTTAAGAATTTTGTTATTTGAGTAGTTTCTCTCTCTACTGTTTACCGTTTGATCAGTTAACAGATAGATCAGTGGTTGTCTTGCGATCGACCATTCGATCGGGATCAACGTAACAAGCACCCCCTGCTGTACATAGTGTGAACTTTTTATCTGACCTGTTACTCATCAGGAGCAATGCCACTTCGATGACCCCAAGGGCGAATTACCAACAGCATTTTTGAACCCTTGATGGGCACTTCACTTCAACAATGGTTACACCAAACTAAAGTGAGAAAATTAATCTTTCTTGAAGGGCCAAAGTGTACATTCATACAGTAATGCCTTGATCCCTTCATAGCACCCACTTCAAGGGCTCTGCACTTTGAGAGATGATCACTTTCGATTGGAATTCGTCCCGATCTTCTGTAGCATGCGAAGGTAAAGGCACTTCAGTTTATTACAATAAAACACAATTATGATCAAATTGTGTCTTTACATTCTTGTACAAGGATGGATAAGATTTGATTGGTTGAAGCATTTTGCTGTTGTCGCTGAATCGCTCACACTACAAGATGCTGTGGCGATAATATCAAACATGCTTGAAAAATACTGCAGCATCTGTGACAGCTCAAGTCTGGTTCAGATCATGTCGCTAAACTGCTCATACTTGATGTGCATCGCAGACCACAGCGACCACCGATTGGGGGGGGGGGTCCTCGCAGACGTTAAAAATCTGTCTGCGACAGCAAAATCCAATCACAAATCGTGTAAAGAGAGCATAGCTTTACTCGCTCTGGACTATGCAATAGAGTTTGGCTCCTTAAATTGTTGTTGTGCTTCTGTTATGTACACTGCCAAAGTACAACCATGAAAAGGTTTCTCCTTTTTCAGCATATGTGGGCATATAAATACGATTATAATCAGATCTTCATTTGAACAACAATGGATGAAGGTTATATAATTTAACAAATGATGAAAATGTTACATCTTTTAGTCAACAAAAATATGAACATATCAGCTCCTACATTTAGTAGCTGGAATCGCCCCCTTCAACCAAAATAACTTCTTGTACGTCAGGGCTAATCAATTCTGTTTGTGGAGGGCCACATCCTGCAAAGCTTACTTCCAACCCTGCTCTTACACACCTGCCAATAATTTAAGTAATCCTGAAGACATGATTAGCTGGTTCAGATGTGTTTGATTAGGGTTGGGGCTTAATTCTGCAGGACAGTGGCCCTCCAAAAACAGAAACGAATAGCCCTGTTGCAAGTGTTTATTATAAGTTACGGAACATCAGCTTTGAGAGATTTTTGCCTCTTCCTCCATGCAAAAATTCCTTTAACCTTTTTCCTATTTCTCTTTAAACACTCTCACCAAAACACAACACTCCCACAACTAAGCAACACAGTTGGTTTGAGGGTGGTCTTCTCATATGACATGTTTGGTGCTCACCACAACCTTTGACTCCTCTGTCCAGAGCACATTGCTCCAGAAGTCCTGTTCCTCATGTAGGAGTTGCATGACAAACTTTATTCTTGCCTTTACATGATGCAGAGGTTTCTTCCTTTCTGGCCTCCCATGTAGACCACCTTTCTAATGGTTGACACTGCACTTTTACATTGACTGTTGCCGGAACTCATTCTTTGTGTCTTCTTCAAGCATTTTGCTCTCTGATGTTGGGCTAAACTAAGTGGGACAGCCTGGCGCATCCATTTGTAGATTTCTTTTCTTAGAAATGGCTTGCGTACATTTCCAGGCTTATTAGCATCAAAAACTTTACATCTCAGAGCTTTAGTCAGCACTTTTGATCATGGCATGATCGTACTATGTACTTCCATGGCTATGACCAAACCAGGTGTGGCCCTCATTTTTAGTATATTTTATTAATGTTTACCTGAATTAAAGACATTTGGTGTAGTGATAAATGGGATGTACTTTCCCTACATTTAGAGAGGAATGTAGAGAATTCCTCTCTATCCTTCTCTGATATTGTGGTCAGAGAATGATGCTGCATTGAAATGCCACACAACACACATACTCACAGCTAGCTATCCATTAGAGAGCTGTTAATTTTGTAGACAAAAATATAATTGTGCCAAAATATTAACTTATTTAATTATAAAACTAATTATTAAAAAAATAAAATACTTTTTTTTTTTTTTAAATGGATGACTTGGACCGAATAATTAAGAAAAGCAGCCACTATGTGCCCAACATGTAGATGGGAACTCCTTCAATACCGTTTAAAAGCATCCCAGGGTGATACCTCAAGAAGTTGGTTGAGAAAATGTCAAGAGTACATGTCTGCAAATCCTAACCCTAACAGACAACACTTTAATATTGACATCAATATCTGGACTGGTCTAACAAATATTAAGGCTGGAATGTCTGTTTAATTCTCCAAAGGGCCACTAGAGGGTATCAGTACTCCACCAAAAACTTTCCTGTAGAAACTAGGGAAACACAATCTTATTTGAATAACATGAAGCTACTGGTTTAAACGTTGTTTAGTAATTAGGAATCATATTTGAGATTATTAGTGGGTTGGTTGATTGATTTCTTTTATAAAGTTTTTATTAAGTCAAAGGTCTGATTAAAATTTCAGATCTACAGCAAACTACAGCTATAAAAAAAATGGTATTGTTATTTTTGTACTAGTCTCTGCAAAGATTTTCATAACTTAAAAGTATCTCAATCTATAAATGTCCTGTATTGTTATTTTCTATATTCTGCAAAAATAACATCTGGAATATGTTGCAACTTTCAAGTGCAGAAAAGAGCTACGATAACTATTGTCCTTGTTTAAAAAAAAAAAAAAAAACAAGCTTTGAGCTTGTGAGTTCTCATGCTGCTTGATATAGATATGATTTTAAAATCTGTTGTGTGTGTGTTTTGGTGACATTTTGCCAGGGTGCATCTGTTATGCTCATAGATGTTAATCACTTAGCAATCTGACAGCCAAATCAGAGGGTCTCCAAGACCAGATCATTTCGGCATCTGCACTTTATTCCCACAGTCATAAAATGTGATCATTTTATTGAGATCTGTGCTTGTAGTATAGACCAGCAATAGCCCTGAAATGATGTCACACTCTCTAGAACTTGATATACATAAAAGGTTAGACATCATCTTCAATGTTGGTAACAATGACGATAAACAGTGTGCCAAACAGACTGACGTTAGAGCTTATGTCCAGGGATTGTCCAGTCTGACAGTTTTATCTGTGTATCAGCTTTAATGTCATGTAGAACAGGATTACGGGTGTGTTCCATGTTGCTAAAGAAGATGCAGGAAGGTATTTTTTTTGCATCCCAGATCTGATTCAGATCAACTGGCCTAAATGACTGCACTGGGGAATGTATCACGCATCCAGAATTCATGTGAACTCATGCAAATAACTGTGTCATGATTTTATATGTAGATGAGGCAGTACTTGTATGATGGTTAAGACTCGGTGTGGTGTAGTGTGCTGGTGTAGTATAGCGGTTATGGCTCAGAGCTGGTAACTGGAAGTTTGCTGGTTCAATCGTCAAGCTAACACCATTGTGTCCCTGGCAAAGGAAATCAACCCCAGCATCCTCCAGTCATAGTTATATCATGACACCTTTCAATGTGACATTGTGCTCAAGTCAAATTCCACCAGCCCTGGTTGTGGTGATAAATGAACCTTCTGTTCTATTCTAAGAGACTTTTGGGGAAAAAGTCATATTACATTTTTTGTTGCCCAAATGTGTGGGAGACTCAATTTACAATTTACAGACACTCAATTTGCAGGGAAGTCTATGGTCTGATCACACCAAATTTGTGCTTCAATGATCAGTTCTATGTTTAGTGCAAAGCTAACACAGTACATGACAATAAGAAGACTACAGTCACAAATCACTACAGTTAATCATTGTGTTGATGGACTAATACTTTAGGAATTCTGTGACAGGAAAACCTAAAGATAGAAGGGAAAATAAATGATGTTACATACAGAATGATCGTGATGGAGAAGGTGCTGTGGTTCATAAAATCACTGGGTCTTTTCACACTGGAGCAGTCAAAGACCACCTCATAAACAACTACACAGCTGAGGACTGCTCCATCCAACTGGACAGATCAGTTTTGCTGAGTAGTAGGAACTTTAACTCAGTTCCCAGTTGAAGACAATACAGTGCCAGGAAAATTACTTTTTGTAGGTAGTGTATCTATGTTGTAAGCTCACCATAGAGCTATTAAACTGAATGTGGTTTTATTGAACAAAGTATCTGATCTGTAAAGCTGATTTGTAACTTCTAAACTATTTTAAAAGTTGATTGGACTATTTAATGTAGAAGTTTAAATTATTTAACTTTTATGCCATTCAATTTGATCACCTTACAATTTTAAACAGAGAGAAAATACAATGTAAAATTTGGTCTTGAAGGTAGAACTTACAAACTTTTGACCCAATTCATGGGGTTAAGACCAAAGTATACCTTGGTTGTCTACGTTGCTGATGGCTCTGCGTACAGTATGAGTGGCGCAATTCCATCATCAGCACAGTACTCATCTGTGCGCATCTTCTGCACATGCGCCTGCCATTGACTGTACTAAAAAAGTATCACAAAACAGCGCTTGTGTTCGCCTGTGGTCAAAAGAGTATACTTTGAAAGGCAATGCGGTCGACCAGGTGCGATCCGATTAGGAACGCAGAAAAATGAAGTATACACAAGCCTTTAGGCTAAGCACTATGATCTTGTTGCATCTGCTACCGAGCATGCAAATTGGAGCAGTAATCTATCGAGGCAATACCCATAATTATAATAACCCCTTGCGCTTGGATTTATTTGTGTGTGTTTGGTCAAAGCATGGCAACATCTAAGGCCATGTAACTAACTGCTGTTTAGAATAGATGCTTTTTGCTTTAGTGTTTTTAATGATGTCTTGCTGTAAAAAGTTGTAATTTTTTTCCAAGTCACCATCAGAGTGATTAGTACTCACTTTGGTGAAGTTTCTTCCGTTTTTTAAATTGACTTAACTCTTCGAATGTTTTAGTGGTAATCACCTACACTGCTTTTTAAGTAAGCCTAACTTATTAGTATTCTGGTGAGGCTGACACCTGACCATTAGTGGAAATGGAAGTCTGCTTATCAAAGAATAAATTGTTCTAAAAACTATATTTTCTAAACTAGGAGAACATATTTATGCTCAGCTAAAGTAAAACATCGAAGCTTGTTCAACTTGGGTATGTTTGTAGACTTCGCTGTTTTTTTCTGAGTTTGTTGGCTTTAATTGAATTAATTTGACCTTAAACTGAGAAAACTCAAAAAGTCCTGAAGGTGGCTGCCTTAAATTAAGCTCTCAACTTCTGATTTTTAACAGTGAACATGCCAGGTCAAATTTCAACCCTAAATCAAAATAAATAAGACAACACATTTGAAAAAGATAATGAAGCTGATTTTTTAGATTTTTTTAGATTTTGTTTTCATTGTGACATTTTACAATTACATAAAAATAAATTAAACTAATGAGAATCATCAATGAGAACAAAACTCAAAAGTAAAACAGGAAGCATTACAGAAAAGAGAACTGGGGGAGGTAAAATGAACTCAACTGTAATGAAAATAATACAGAAAAAGCATACTTCATTTTATGCATTTGATTTTGCTTTTGATTTGGGGGTAAAATATGACCTGGGCATGTTTCTGTTAGAGTCCAAATGAAAATATTTAAAAAAAAAAAAGGAAATGCACTGACGACATCAGCAGTTTAATTTCGATACACTTTTAACAAACTGACATCAGTACAGGACTTGTTTAAGTGGTTAGTAAGATAAAGTCTGCATTAAATAACTGATGAAAGATCAGAACTTATGTATATCTAAGGTGATAATGTGGCTAAGACAGGAAGCGACATATTATAACATATTTCATTTTCGGCTGGACAGCTTTTGTCTAGCATATTCAAAGTATTTTCAGAAAATGTTCAAAATTGTCGATTTGCATGTCCAGGGTTTCTTTCATTTCCCGTTTCTTTTGCTATGGTGTGCTGTATGGCTCTTTAAAGTCGCACTTAAGTGCCTTGTGAAACAGGAAGTGGGGGCGGGACACCCCCAACGACTCGTCTCATTTTAAAAAATAGAAAATTGGTTTTCATTTACAGCCACACACACACACACACACACCCCTTTCCATCATGCTGCACATGCAAGAGCCACTTACCGGGGAAACTTGTGAAGCGATCTCAATACCGGCCAGCTTTTCTAAAGTTTTTAGAATGGAATGATTATCTAACTGTCAACATTACTATATAACCAGCCCACAAATGCACACAGCACTTCACAGTCATTGCTAACGATGAGGCAGGAGCCATTGTGCCAATACAGATGAATGAGAAACAAGTGAAAAAAAAAAACAATATTGAAAAAACAGTCATTGTTTTTGTTATTGAAAAAAATTACTGTTTTTGATTAAAGATTTTTTTTTTTTTTTTAATAACGTGCATATATAAACTTTATAATAAAAACAGAAACATCCAATAAGAATATTTTTAATTAATGGTAATTTTAACGTTCTGTTCATTTGAGACTTTTTCAAAGAAATGACGAATGTGGTGAAGTGATGGAACTGTGGTCAACAACTTTGGAAATATAATGGAACATGTCAACCAATTAGAACCAAACACTCAACAGAATCCAGAACTCAACAATTGATGTATAGCTTTCAATTTGCTGCAAATATTTACTTTCAAACATTTTAAACGTTTCTATTAGGGCTGTCAATCGATAAATAAATATATATATATTAATCGACTTATATGATGTGCTGATTAATTAATTGCATATCAATATTTAGTAAGAAAGGACCCCAAATACAGATCGGTTCAGCTGTCTTGAGCGCCAGAGCGCGTCATCTGTGGAAGACTGTACTGACTGCCCCCTACTACCACAGATTCGCAAAAATATTAAGGAGGTACATCAAGTTTGAATTGACCCTTCGCTAAGCTTGAAGTGACATTGAAGTGAAATTTTAAAGAATTTTTTTTTGGAAAAGACATTGTTAAATTACACAGTAATTTGATTGAAAACTGTGGAGACTGTGAATCAGAATCGAGACAAATGGTTCTCACAGTCACATAAAAAGAGAAGTGTCATTTTATGGTGCTTACACACCTGTTAACTGCATTAGATTTGCTTCAGTTGAGAGGCTGTAACACAACACCTTCAATGTAAAATGTCACCATTTGAGTTTTGCTATGATGCAATGAGAACCACTTGTGATAAGATCAAAGAAAAACATTGGCCTGTTAAGAGTGGTCTGCTGTGACCCAGTGGTCACTGTGCAAAGAGGTTAACACACATTCTCTAATAGCTCAGAACCTGTTCTGTTGTGCCTGTCAGAAATGTTGCGTTGAAGGTGTATGCAAAAATGTGCTTGTTTGGGTTTCATGTGTGAACTGGGACAAAACTAAGCCCAGAGCACTAAATCTAAATCCATGTTATTCCTGGAGAAGAACATCACTAGTCTGGTTTTGATACTACTTATCCAACCGCTACCACTTTGTTTGTAAATGAGGACCTGTCAGATTAAACACAAGTTTAAGAACAGAGTACCACAAGGCTCTGTATTAGGTCCTAAGCTGTTCTTGTATATGCTTCTCTTAGGAGAGATTTTCAGGAAACATGGAATTCGTTTTTACTGTTATGCTGATAATACACTTTATATTTTTATAATACACTTTAAGCTTTATATTTCCTCCAGACCTTGTGTTGAATTTCCTTCATCTACCATAGGGGTGTATGCAGAAGCAGCATTTGTAGAACTTCAAGGCTTGCAGGATTGATTCCTTGGAAGTTTTTTGTTGGAAATATTGTTATTGAAGGAACATGATGTGCAACTTTAAAAATGCCTTTTTAGTAATTTTGTGGTTAGATGCAAGTTTGTGTGATTAGTGAATGTGATTAGTAAATCTTCAGGGCTCTGAGTATGGCGTCTTTTGGGAGTCAAGTACTCAAAAGACAAATTATCCAAGTACTTTGGGTCCATCTGGACTATTTTTCAATAGTCACCAAAGTTCAGTCCGGTCAGTCAGCTGTTGATTTGGATATGACTGTTCTTTCAGCTTTTCAAGTTTTTCAGATAGTGTCAAGTAAAAAAACAAAAAAAACAAAACAACGAGCTTTGAAAACAACCCTGCATTCTGTTCCATTATATTGCATTCCATGTGGATGTTTGAAAGGAAGAACACATCCTATGTGAACAGTCTCAAATCACTTCAGCGCTGGATGCTTTTGCTGCCCCCGAATGAAAGTCACCGTGTACAGTGTTGATGCAAATTATTGTCAGATGACACTGATTGCAAGGTACCGTTTTTCATGATCGAACATTACGGAGTACTTAGGTATTGCTCAGAGGCTCAGGGATCTGTGCACATACCTATTACCATAACAGCATTCTTAGTGCTGCCACAGTTTGTTTGTCCATCTAACTAAGTGCTTTCATAACATGATCCAATGTCCCCTTTCATAGGTTTTGTCATAAGTTGGTTTGAATAAAATTGTCTGCATGATGTGGTAATTGTGTAAATGCGGTAAGAGCCATGGCTTAGCAGTTAGGAAACATACATATAGTGCTCATGTGGGCATTGCAACTTGTCAAGTCCAGCTTGTGTCTAATATCCTCACTAAATAACCATTTGTAAACACCAATCTTCCAGATTTTTGTCCTTTAAAGCCTTTTTAAGTTAAAAACTAAAGAATAAGTGTACAAACTTACCTCGACATACAGTTATCAAAACCTATGTATAGACTCAGTCCACTGAAAAGATCAGTTGAGAAAGGGGTGTGGGTGGGTGTGTGTGTGTGTGTGTGTGTGCACGTGTTTGGCAGATGTAATGCAGCTCCTTGTGTCTGATACATACTGTGTTTGTCATCTACAGCAGGATCTGATGATGTTGTTATTGATGTTGGTTTCTCAGGGTCAGTGACTGCAGCAGGACACACTGACTCTCCCTTCATCACCTCCTGTTTGCTCCCAGTCTCTTCCTGTACAGCTTTCTCACTGATCTTTACCTTGAAAAGCTTTGCAAGAAATGATCGTTTCTGGCTCTGAAACATGAAAGCATAAGAGTGAACATGAGTAAACAACAAGAGCAACAAAGCATCAGCACTGAAAACAAAAGGTGTGGTTCTCCATATATTTGTGCATAGGGAATACTTTTTTAATCTTTTATATTATTATTTTTTTTTTTCACATTTATTGAAAAATAAAAAATATATATTTAATTTATAAATATTATGATGATGACACTAGTATATGGCACAGTAAATCATCCATTACACAGGGCTCCAGACTAAAAAAAATGACTAGAGAAGCAAGATAAAAAGCCGAAGACAGCTGATAATCGATTATCTGCAGATAGTAAAAAAATATATACCTATGTATATCTAATTTGTTAAAAAAAATTCTTTGCCTTTCCTTACTGTAACAGGGAGGCCCAGACACAGAGGCTGCAAGAGTCAAAACTAAAGGAAATCTCACATGCAATTTATGCTACCAAAATATCAATAATAACCAGAAAAAAAGGTTAAGTACATAACGCTGGACCGTGGACTTATTTCGAAAAGTCTGTACTCCCAGGTGTTCTCACAAACAGATAAAGGAAACAAAATATGCATTCTAATAACAATTTACAATGAATTACAATATAAACACTACAATGTGAACCATTTTTATATAACAAAATGAGCAGTGATTCATCAACAGTAGGAATGGGATATCGAATATATCGAAACCAAAAAAATCACGTACCATATCGAGACAAAACTCAATATTTCAAAATTTGCAACAGTTTTCGGTCCATGTGATTATAAATAAAATGCCCCGTCAAACATCATAATCTCTAATCGCTTGATTTTACACCTACTGCATTTTTTCCTACACTGTTTACAGGGTTCACATAAGGTGTTTGAATTTAGCTTTTAGAACAGGGGTATTCAATTAAATTTCCAACAGGTTCAGTCTCAACATCTCCATACCACCAATGGTCCGGACAATAATAATGTATCATTTTGTAGCCATTCTGACTAATCTCAATGTGTAAGTAATGCAAATTTTATGTAATAGTTATTATAAATTTCCAAGTTGTCAGCAATAGTACTTTGTAAAATGAGAAGAAACAAAAATCATAAAATCAACAGTCAAAAATTCTCTTAAGAACTGGGCAAGAATGATGACATTGTGGTCCAAAGACAACAAAAGTAGTGGACTATGGGGGAACTTCTACCATTTATAGCTACATAGGAAAGATACCGTATGGGGGTTCAGAGGTAACCCCTGAGAGAAAATGTAGGTAAAAGTCTTAATGAACCATTTTTATATTTTCCTTAAAATGCAAATCTACCAAAAACAATGTACATCTAAATAATGCAGTTTAAAATACTGTTTGCTATAGTTAATTATAAATGGGCTGGCTATCAAATAATGGAAATGTTTTTCATTATAAGCAGAGAACTCGTAATTTCAAAGTTTTAAATGTCTTTCTTACCATCCAAGCAAGAGATATTTATCTCTGATTAATTTTCACAAAATGTAAACAAAAATCTTTATTATCAATAGACTCAAAACATGTTGATTAATAAAGCTAATTTTAGACGAAAAAAACAAACAAATCAATTGTCCACGTCACAAACCTTGCTTAGCTATACCATCGGAGTCATATCAGACACATGAAGATTGTTTCTGCTTCATTTTTGTTTTCTGCAGTGTATTTTAGCGAAAGATGCTGGTATCCATCTATATCGCTGCTCACTGTTATACTCTTCTTCGGTCTACTGTCTTTAAAATAACCGCGTCTGCAGCTCTACAATGCAGCGCCTCATGTCGCAGGCTGGGGGACAGAAGCAACGCATGCGGAGCATGAAAGGGCGTAAATGAAGCGTGTTTAGTGCTAGAGAAAAACATTAAAAGGACGCAGCATTGATAAATCAGTGCTATCTACGCCCCGGAGCACTTGCGGTGTACACAGCTCCGTTGTTTTGTGACGCTGCTAACCTAAAGTGTAGAAACACTGAGATGGGGCAACCGTTGTCATGATGTCTCGTGGTCCGGATGTAAAAAATCCGGGGTCCGGACCTGGACCGCTGATGACCGCTGTTTTAGAAATTTTAGTACTGGAATACCTTGTTTTGTTGAAAACTGCTTGAGATTAAAATGGACCATTTCTTATGTGTAATGTGTCCAAAGACGAGATCCACATACCTCACTACTATTGAATAATGAGTCTTTTAATATCCTTTCTGTTCTTCACAGTCAGATATAAAGCAAAAAGAAATATTAATTTTAATCACAAATAGCATGGATGCGCTAAAAACAGACTTCTCTCTCGTTAATAAATTAAACACCTGTGTGAGTCTGTGAGATGCATGTTGAACTCTTAAATTGACAGTGCAATTTTAGGACTTGATATACAAATGAAATGTAAACTCAGTGTTATTACATGTAAATTGACAGCTCATTTAATTATTATATAGGGCTGAGGGAAAAAAAATTGATTCTGTTACAAATTGTGATTCTTGAGCCAGACAATTTTAAAAGTCTTTTTTATTTAATAAAAATATTTTTTTTTTTTTAAAAATACATGTTTATCTTAATGCTACAGTGATTAACATAAATATGGGAAGCTATATTTGTGTAAAGTTCCACATTAACAAGGTTTTCTCTCTTTAATTCTTTACATTTAGTCCTTTAATGCCGACACAAGCCGACACAGACCGGGCACTCAAGGAACTGTATGGGATTATAAGTGAGCAGGAAACCGCGCACCCTGAGGCCGCGTTCATTGTGACCGGGGACTTTAATAAAGCCAGTTTAAAATCAGTCGCACCAAAATATCACCAGCACATTAGTTTCAACACACGAGGGGACCGGGTTTTGGACCATTGCTACTCTCCGTTCCGGGATGGCTACAAATCCCTCCCCCGCCTACCATTTGGCAAATCGGACCACTCTTCCATTCTGCTTCTGCCCGCTTACAGGCAGAAATTGAAACAGGAAGCACCCACCCTCAAAACGATCCAGTGCTGGTCGGACCAATCAGACTCTATGCTACAAGACTGTTTTGATCACACGGACTGGGAGATGTTCCGGTCCGCCTCTGATGACGACATCGAGCTTTACGCTGATAGCGTAATGTGTTTCATCAGAACGTGCGTAGAGGACGTGATTCCGACCAGAACTGTACGAATCTATCCGAATCAGAAGCCATGGATCAATAGCGATGTTCGCGCGGCACTTAATGTGCGGACCTCCGCTTTTAATTCCGGGAACGCGGAGGAGCATAAACAAGCCAGTTATGCCCTCCGAAAAACTATCAAAACAGCAAAACGCCAGTACAGGAGCAAGATTGAAGGACAGTTTAACACCACCAACTCTAGAAGCATGTGGCAGGGAATTAACATCATCACGGACTTTAAAGGGAATAAAAACTCCGCCATGAACACCGCTGCCTCTCTACTGGATGAGCCAAATACTTCTTATGCTCGTTTCGAGGGAAATAACACCTCCCTCGCGGAGAGAGCTCTCGCGGCCGAAGCTACAGAGGTTAGTTCACTCTCCGTCTCTGTAGCAGATGTAACCCGATCCTTCCGACGGGTGAATATTCGCAAAGCCGCGGGTCCAGACGGCATTCCGGGCCGCGTCATCAGAGCGTGCGCGAACCAGCTGGCTGGTGTTTTTACGGACATTTTCAACCTTACCCTCTCTTTGTCTGTAGTCCCCACATGCTTTAAAACATCCACCATTGTGCCTGTACCAAAACAATCAAAAATAACTTGTTTAAATGACTGGCGTCCTGTTGCTCTGACCCCCATCATCAGCAAATGTTTTGAGAGACTAATCAGAGATTACATCTGCTCTGTATTGCCACTCAATCTTGACCCGCTGCAGTTTGCTTACCGCAACAACCGCTCCACTGATGATGCCATTGCATCTACAATACACACTGCTCTCTCCCACTTGGAAAAAGTGCCCTCCAAGCTAGATGAGAAACTCCGGGCTCTGGGCTTAAACAGCTCGCTGTGCAGCTGGATCCTGGACTTCCTGTCAAGCAGATGCCAGGTGGTTAGAATAGGCAGCAACATCTCCTCATCACTGACCCTCAACACTGGAGCCCCGCAGGGCTGTGTTCTCAGCCCACTACTGTATTCCTTGTACACACATGACTGTGTGGCAACACATAGCTCCAATGCCATCATTAAGTTTGCTGATGACACGACGGTGGTAGGTCTGATCACTGACAATGATGAAACAGCCTACAGAGAGGAGGTGCACACTCTGACACACTGGTGTCAGGAGCACAACCTCTCCCTCAACGTCAGTAAGACAAAGGAGCTTGTGGTGGACTTCAGAAGAAAAGACAGAGAACACAGTCCCATCACCATCAATGGAGCACCAGTGGAGAGAGTCAGCTGCTTCAAGTTCCTGGGTGTCCACATCACTGAGGAACTCACGTGGTCCATCCACACTGAAGTCGTTGTGAAGAAGGCTCATCAGCGCCTCTTCTTCCTGAGACGGCTGAGGAAGTTTGGAATGAACCGCCACATCCTCACACGGTTCTACACCTGCACTGTGGAGAGCATCCTGACTGGCTGTATCTCCGCCTGGTACGGCAATAGCACCGCCCACAACCGCAAAGCACTGCAAAGGGTGGTGCGAACTGCCAGACACATCATCGGAGGTGAGCTTCCCTCCCTCCAGGAAATATATACAAGGCGGTGTGTGAAAAAAGCTCAGAGGATCATCAGAGACTCCAGCCACCCGAGCCATGGGCTGTTCTCACTGCTACCATCAGGTAGGCGGTATCGCAGCATCAGGACCCACACCAGCCAACTCCATGATAGCTTCTTCCCCCAAGCAATCAGACTTCTGAACTCTTGATCTCCCACGATCAAAATACATCAGCACTGCACTTTATTACCCTTACTCTTATATCTCACACCGGACTGTCATAAATTATATTATTATTATGTTCTCTCTTAACAACTGACTATCAACTGACAGCCTGAATGTCAATACAGTATAGAACGTACAGTATTGTATATATATATATATATATATATATATATATATATACACACTTTAATATATTTTTATTTTTAATTTTTATTGAATAATGTGTATCTATATAGTAAAAAAAAAAAAAAAACAGCGTATTGTATACTGTACAGTGTATGTTATTATTTGTATATTGTTGAGTGTAATTATGTGTATAACAGATGTTTAAATTGTGTTAATTTGATGTTATTGTAAATTGGTATATGTCTCATCACTGTCACGACTGCTATGTTGATCGGAACTGCACCCAAGAATTTCACACACCATTGCACTTGTGTATATGGCTGTGTGACAATAAAGTGATTTGATTTGATTTGATTTAATGCACTGCCATCTAAGTGCCGTTTGTTCACTGTCGGACGTCAAAATCCACTGCTGTGATCAATTTTCCTGTTATTATGCATAACCCAAAAGTTTATTAGAGATGTTGTGGAGAGTATTTGTCAGGAGTCATTCTGCAGATTCTGTCTGGCACTGCTTTAATAAATAGTTAGCTGTAAAAAGGCTTATCAAACTGTTGGATGCCGTAAACAACATCTCGCATCCCCACAGTATTTATAATCTAACAGAGGGTATTAATGCGCAGTGGTGGGTAATTTCGCACATTTACCCACCACTGTAGACAAGAAATGGCACCAGACACAAAAGACGCGTGTTTGAAGATCAAGCAAAAGAAATCCCGGTAATGTAATGTTTGCTGATTTGCGACATTGGGACTATGGTGAATTGTCATGTGTGTCATAATTCAGTACAGCCCCAGCAACGGTTCTTGAACAAGTTTACTCTTTAGCCTCCATTTGTATATTGCAAAATTATTATTACGATAATAGTAACAGCCTATGGTAATTAATGTTATATTTTATATTCTAAAATAACAAAATTAACTTGATAAGTTAAAATGATATACACCGATCAGCCACAACACTAAAACCACCTGCCTAATATTGTGTAGGTCCCCCTCGTGCCACCAAAACAGTGCCAACCCACATCTCACAATAGCATTCTGAGATGATATTCTTCTCACCACAATTGTACAGAGCGATTATCTGAGTTACCGTAGACTTTGTCAGTTCAAACCAGTCTGGCCATTCTCTGTTGAGCTCTCTCATCAACAAGGCATTTCCATCCACAGAACTGCTGCTCACTGGATGTTTTTGGCACCATTCTGAGTAAATTCTAGAGACTGCTGTGTGTGAAAATCCCAGGAGATCAGCAGATACAGAATGGGGGAAAAAATGTGATCTCAGTGATTTTGACCGTGGCATGATTGTTCGTTTAATCTTTTTATGAAGTTTTTATTTCAAAACTTAAAATCGCAATATCACAATACATATCGAATCGGCTGGGAAATATCGTTGTAATATTGAATCGGGAGGTCTGTGGCAATTCCCAGCCCAATTATTATACATACAATTTCATGATATAATATTAATTGATAGAATGAAGAACTTTTATATTTTTTAGTTCTATTGCATGTTTTGCACCCGATCAGCCTGAATGTAGCCCACTATTTTTTGAAGGCTTATTCGTTTGTGATCTTCTCTTAAAGAGAAAGGAATATGAGAAACTCTAATTATTTAAACTTTGAGCATTTATACTGTATATTAAAAGAACTTTATTTTGATTGGAATTATCATGTAAATTTTTCTCAAACATTTTTAAAAAATAAACAATTTTCTGTAATACTTTGTCATTTAAGTGTTGTTATATCAAATCGCGATTATACTGAATTGAACCTGAGATATGCATATTGTCCTATCCCTAATCATCGGAGATCCCATGTTACAAATGTCTGGTATTCCCACTGATCTATAAAATTGAACTGGATTGCTGATGATGTCATTACAGTGAAGCCACTGCACCACCAAATTTGTAAATCCAAATATTCTAGTGTGCCTTCTGGCTTAATAGGAAAATAATCTCATATCAATGAGCAAACACTAGTTATTATATCTAATGTTTTCTATCTGAAATCTGCCTGTACAGTCTTATAATGTAAGTTTTTCATGAAAGCCTGAGTGAATTGTGTGTATTTTTATCAGTAAGAAGCTCTAACAAACTTCAGCGGTGAACACATCAGTGGAATGTAAACAAATTCACTGACACTAAGGGTAAGATACAGACATTTTCAGATATATGTATTGCGAGCATTGGAGTGTTCATTCCAAGTTACTCTTCCGTTAATCTTTTTATCAATTCACTAAAATCATGTTTCTCCAAAAAACTACTTCTGACTCATATGTAGCTGTAACCGGCGCTGCCCTGTGCTTTCAATCTGCAGATATTGTGTGCAGATAATGATGAGACCAGACACCAGTATACAAACTCACATTGGCTTGTTTATTGGCTGCTGTGGTCTGTGTAGATATAACAACAGATGCGTTTCAATTAAAGGATTGTCCCTTGAAATCACTCTTCTCAGTCTCAAGGGTCGTGTCTAGAAGGTAATAGGGCTGGGCGATAGGACGAGGTAATCGGATATCAATGGTATTTTACAAATATCCCGATGCCGATTGCGACACTCATTAACAGATGGTTTATCAACAATATTGGGAAATGGCAAAACCATGGATCTGGGAACTTGTTAAATATATTAAACAGTAGCCCATGGTGTGAAATTAGCACCTGCCAAATGCAACAAGGCTGAAACCAGTTCGCAAGCTCCTCGTCCAAATGCAGATATCCCATGCGCGTGTAATTTTGCTCATCTACCCGCAATAGGCGGGCAACATGTGAGATGTCTCGGAGTGACGAGAAATGCTGTTAGACACAAAGACACGTACTTGAAGAAACACACTTTATTATATTTTGAAGAACAGACAAAAGAAAAGTCATCAATGCCTGTGTCTGATTCACTGTTTGTTCAGAGGCATGCAGCACGAGCCCATCTCGTGGAACAAGCGCATGTAAACAGTTATCACTATTTTTTTTCTCCGTTTCACTCATCTGAAAACTGTTTGCAAGAATAACATTGTATATGAGAATGCTGCAAATGACCTCCGATCATCTCAGGAGGTGCTGAGAGTTTAGTTTGCTTTATTTCCATGGAGCAGTTCACTGATAACATGCATTGTGAATGCAACTCTTAAGGTTCAGTTAAATATATCTTTGCATTAAAGTAACAAAGACGAAAAGTATTATAATCATAAAATAATACAAGACACATTCACCTTGAACCTAAAATTTAGTTCCATTTTATTTTCTTTAGGCAGCAAGTTTCTCAGCAATTTTCTCAAGTATTACCAGAACGCAATACAAACACAAATTTGATAAGAACACATTTGGTAGCATTATTCTGAGAACAGGGAAGGGAATTTATTAGGCTTATTTATTAGGGGCCAAGCACCGAAGGTGCTATGGCACCTATTGTACCCGTTATTATTATTACTATTCTTCCTCCCAATAGGAGTCTATGGCAGCCCATAGAACCGTCCATATACTTGCGGCCAAAATTTTGTAATAATGTACAGATTTAGATGTTTCGGAAGGAAACTGGTACTTTAACACACCAAAGTGGCATTCAACTGATCACAAAGTATAGTCAGGACATTACTGATGTAAAAAACAGCACCATCACTATCTGAAAAAAAGTCATTTTTGATCAAACCTAGACAGGCCCCATTTCCAGCAGCCATCACTCCAACACCTTATCCTTGAGTAATCATGCTAAATTGCGTCTCGAAAATCACTAGAGATAATGTTAAAGAGGTGTGTGAACTTGCAAAAATTATGTCAGAAACTGTAATATGCTCTGGCCCCCTCCCTGATTGTCGTGGTTACGAGGTTTATAGTAGATTAGTGTCACTGAATGGCTGGATGTCTGAGTGATGTCTGGAGAATAGCATAGGATTTATAGACAATTGGAAGAGTTTTTGGGGTAGACCTGACCTGCTAAAGAGAGACGGACTCCATCCCTCCAGGGAATGTGCCGCTCTCCTCTCTAGTAATTTGGCTCAAAGTCTTAATAATGATAGTATCTGCCTAACTGGGGCCCAGGTCAGGAAGCAGACAAACTGGTTAATCCGAACATCTGCTAGCTGCCTTGCGATGTCACACAGCTCACATAAACTATAACACATAGAGACTGTATCACCTAGATCAGTGTTTCCCAACCACTGCGCCGCGGCACACTTGTCAGGTGTGCCGTGAAAAATTATCAAATTCCACAAAATAAATAAATGCATGAAACAAAATTCTAATTTCAGGGACCCAAACTCCTCACCTTTCAGAGAAATTCACCATTTTGAAACCATAATCAGTCACTTTTGTGATTGTGAAGAGCAATGATTTATGTGCAAAAGTGACTGATATTTATACACGTTAAGGGGCTTTCACATGACTCGCGTCAGCGTTGCAGAATACTCACCAATGATGTCTTTGAGAGTACTAAGCAAAAAGAAACATTTAAAAACTGTCCAAATTTGTGGACAGACATTGAATGTCTCATAATTTCTTTTAATTAAATATTACCTTATCGTTTATGAATATCAGAGACCCCAGTTATTGAACTAATTTAAATTCACCAAGAAAAAGCTTAGACCTAAACATAAACAAGTCCTTTTATTACTTTCTGCTATCAAAGCAACTGCAAGCTTTTTTTCTCTCTTCCAAATACGTTTTCAATGTTTATTGTGCACACCTCCCGCTTTTTTAAGTGGCAAACTCGTAAAATCGCCCCGTGACGCTTTCTGCAACTCTTGTCATGTGGAGGGCAATGCGACACCTCGACTCAACTCCTGTGAAATGAGCTTTACAATGACGAAAGAACATTACTGAAACTCAAAATTATTATTTGTCTATTATTGTGGTCTTTTCTGATAAAAGTCATGCTCAGCAGTTTAAATAGGCTACTGTAGGAAAATGATACCGTTGATCTGCTTTGTTTATAATTCTTATACTGAAGTCAGTAGATTTGTAGCCATGCAAATTTTAATAAAGGAAAAGGTAAGGATGTTATTGAAACTCACTATTATTAGACTATTATTGTTGTCTTTTTGGATGAAAAATAATGCTCAGACTGAAGGAAGACTATAGATCTGCTTTGTTCTTTTAATGCTTAAACACTGTAAAGTCTCTTGGTAGATTTCGGTCATGAATGACTCGAAATGATTCACTGACTCACTCATAGCACATAAGACACTCATTTGTCGCCACCTAGTGACATTTCCAGAAGGGGTCACTGAACTAATCATTTCATAAAATTGAACAAATTTGTGAAACAGAAGCAAGACTCACCAAAATACTCTTTATTTTGCAGCTAATTCTGCACAGTTGTAAACTTGAATAAACTTGAATCACTAAAATAGCTGGAACTGGTGCTTTTAGCTTATTCTTGTAAAAATATATCCCCAGAGAAAATGTTCGTGGACCAGTGATTGTCTTACCTTTTTCGCCCCTTATGAGTTTGCATCCCTGTAATTTGTTGTGGCATTGCAAGAACAAATCTACAAATTAGACAAGAAGCAAATTTGTTGTTTTTTCATTACCCATTTAGCGCTCTTGCCGCCTGTGACCACACACAGCACAGCCTACCTATGCGACTTGTTTTTTTTTTGTTTTTTTTTGCATAGCCGAATTTCAAACATTACATGTAAACACACTACTAAGACAAACAGAAAACATGGACAAGTTATTGAAAAGGAAAAATATTGACAATGGTTAGCCTATGTGGGATAGTGGTGTGCCGTATAATTTTTTAGTGGTAAAAAGTGTGCCGTGACAGAAAAAGGTTGGGAAACACTGACCTAGATATCATATAGAGACTGTGTCTGTTCCCTGAACTACCAAACACAAAACTCTCACTAAAACATTTAGAAAAAATTTGATTAAGTTCAAATTTGAAAAAAAAAATACATATTATTTTTGAAGATAAACATTTTATAAAAGGTAGGGCTTCTAAACATTAGATCTCTTTCTACCAAAGCACTAATTGTACATTAAATTATTTCAGATCATAGTTTGGATGTGCTCTGTTTGACTGAAACCTGGCTTAAACCAGATTAATATATTAGTTTAAATGAATCCACTCCCCCAGGTTACTGTTATAAACATGAGCCTCATCTGAAGGGTCGAGGAGGAGGTGTTGCTACAATTTACAGTGAAGTTTTTGGTGTTACTCAGAGGACAGGATATAAATTTAAGTCTTTTGAACTAATAATGCTTAATATGACAACATCAGATATATATATATTAAAAAAAAGGATACACTGGTGGCAAAACGTTTGGATTAATGTATAGATTTTGCTGTTTCAGAAGGAAATTGGTACTTTAATTCACCAAAGTGGCATTCAACTGATCACAAAGTATAGTCAGGACATTACTGATGTAAAAAACAGCATCATCACTATTTGAAAAAAGTCATTTGATCAAATCTAGACAGCAGCCATCACTCCAACACCTTATCCTTGAGTAATCATTCTAAATTGCTAATTTGGTACTAGAAAATCACTTGCCATTATATCAAACACAGCTGAAAGCTATTTGGTTCATTAAATGAAGCTTAACATTGTCTTTGTGATTGTTTTTGAGTTGCAACTGTATGCAATAGACTGGCATGTCTTAAGGTCAATATGGCAAAAAAAAGAAATGGCTTTCTCTAGGAACTTGCCAGTCAATCATTGTTTTGAGGAATGAAGGCTATACAATGCTTGAAATTGCCAAAAAAATGAAGATTTCATACAAAAGTGTACATTACAGCCTTCAAAGACAAAGGACAACTGGCTCTTACAAGGACAGAATGAGATGTGGAAGGCCCAGATACAACTAAACAAGAGGATAAGTACATCAGAGTCTCTAGTTTGAGAAAGAGACGCCTCACATGTCCTCAGCTGACAGCTTCATTGAATTCTACCCACTCAACACCAGTTTCATGTACAGCAGTAAAGAGAAGACTCAGGGGTCCAGGCCTTATGAGAAGAAATGCAAAGAAAAAGGCACTTTTGAAATAGAAAATCAAAAAGAAATGATTAGAGTGGGCAAAGAAACACAGACATTGGACAACAAATAATTGGAAAAGAATGTTATGAATCTTAACCCCATTGAGCTTTTGTGGGATCAGCTAGACTGTAAGGTTAGTGAGAAGTGCCCAACAAGACGGCCACATCTATGGCAAGTGCTAAAGGAAGTGTGGGGTGAAATGTCAAACTGACTGCTAGAATGCCAAGGATCTGCAAAGCTGTCATTGCTGCACATGGAGGATTTGTTTATGAGAACTCTTTGAAGTAGTTTAATAAGTTCTGAAAAAAAAAAAAAAAAAAAAAAAAATCAAATTGTAACAGTAATTTTTCACGTTATTAATGTCCTGACACTGTTCAGGATGCAGACACACTCAAGTTTAATCTAGACTAAAGACTCATCTATTCAGCCAGGCATACACCTAATTTACCCTTCAACTCACAATTAGGCTGCTATAGTTAGGTCTGCCGTAATCAGAAACATCCATCACGATCTATAACTCTGCATAAAATTGAATGGCATCTATGCTAATATACATTTTTTTGTTTCCATGTCTCAACCTTGGGATTCATATCCCAAGGTTACCAGAGCCAGCCAGATCCAGCTCTGTTCCTGCTTGGTGTCGGACTCCACTGCTACATGTCGCTGAAGGATGATGACAAACTACAGCTGCAGAACTTTGGACTGCATGAACCTTGGACTTAGGATGGACCCTACCGAACCTCACCGAAATGACCCCCACTTTTGAGCCAACTCTAAACTCAGGTTGTCTCTTTGCCATCTGTGCATATGACAACTGAGTGGCACAGTGTGTTAATGCACTAGATTGTAGTTCAAAAAAGGCCCTGGGTTCGAATCCCCACCTAGACAAGCATTATAGTTGATTTTATATTGAATAGTTGTAGGGCTTATCCCTGATCATTTCTGCTTGCAGATATTATTTTTGTTCTTATTATAATAGTTATTCTGATATATACCTTTTATTAAAACTGTTTTTATATCTTTTGAATGCATTGTTGATTTAAATTTCTTTTATTTTTTTATTATTGTGTTTTTTTTTGTGTGTTTTTTTTACAGATAATACAAAAATACAACTGTCAAACAAAGAGCTGCACAATAGAGCATCACAGATGTAAGGTATTGCTTAATATAATACAATTGTTATTTTATTATTATAGTAAATAATACATAACTATGGAGTAGTGATATATTTCTGTCATATTTTTGTCTATTAAAATGGAACTTACTTTTGAATTTAAACTGCTAAAGGCAGCAATTAAATCAACTAACTGCATGTGCACATGCAGATTATATATTTATTTCATTATAAATGCTGTTTAATAATAACTCTAGGATATATCATGGATTTAATTTGTGCACTGTAAGCTTACGCATTGACATTCGTCAGGTGGTATCGGTTTTGGTATCAGAGCCTTTTTACGAGTACGAGTATCGGACCCAATTCCGATACCAGTATCGGTATCAGGACATCCCTAATTTAAATTAAAGTGTTATTTTATGTGTTTTTGTGTGTTTTGTTTTATGCGTTTTGTTATGTTGAGATTTAGAAGAGTTTCTGTTATGTGTGAGTTTTAGGGTTTACCGTTATCGTGAATAGTTTAGCTTGATCTTAGGATGAGGAATGTGTGGTGCATTATATTTATTGTTCTCTTTGAGTAATTGCTGTGCTAACCATAGCATAGTTACCAAGAAGTCACTGTCACTCATTGAGGCAGTTGGGGCATACTGCAGTTTCACTGAGAAAGTGACTCTGATTCACTGTTAACCTTAGCTTCAGGGTTCAAACCTGTTTCGTGAATCTTTCTGGCAAATTCATTAAAAAATACCCAGTTCAAAAGAGTCATTGGTCAGTGAATCAGACACGACTCGTGTTGTGTTTGCTGTTGCATGCAGCGAGTCTCTCGTCAGAAAGGGTAAAAAGCCGCATAAAAGACACACTGGTGCATGATCTAAAGATGTAATAAAAAAAATTTATAATTAAAAGATGTTTTCTGCCAAAACCACTTATGAGCACAAACAAAGTATTCTCGACTGTCGCCAGTGGTGACTATATTTAAAATTACTGTCGCAATAAGGGGATTTAAGAGTTTCCTACGCTTCAGTGTGCACAAGCAACTTTTGGAAAATGCTTGAAAATGGCAGTGAGGACGGAGAGCGTTTTGAAAACGAAAATGCTGTTTTCAAATTTATTTTTGGCCACTAAATTAGACCACCCTCCAAAGACATGTCCGCAAATCCAAACATGCAGAATGACTGACAGTAATATGTGATTTCTTCACATCTATTTCAGTGATTTTTGTCAGGAAGTGCAAAACATTTTGAGTGCTACAGTGAAAAAATGAGTTAGAGCAGCTTTAATTGCACAATTGAAGAATCCTTTTCAGGTAGGTTTATAGGATTAAACAATAAAAAAAAACTCTACATTCAACGCATTTTTCCTGCTTATTTAAGTCTTCCTATATTACGATATGTAATTATTGTTTTTCCAACCCCGCTCCCAAAATCCCCCATTCCCATTTGTCAGTTCATTTGTACAAACCCTGCACATGTACACAGTAACTTTATTATGTTTGTTCTAAGCCAAAAAAAGAAAAGAAAAAATAGGAATACACATTGGTGTATTAATAATGTAGCAAAGGGAAACAAATACATGTATCCTCACTAAAATGCCCCATTTTGGGCATCATAGATCAGAGTGATACAGATGTGTTTTAGAGTAAATGATGTTTACCTTGATAATTTCAGCAGATTTAGCAGTAGGTTTAGTCTCAGTTTTGGGTTCAGAGAGATTCTTCATTGCTGCTGCTGCATGCTGCACAATACACTGATGACCACAGTACACGGACTCTGGCAGAGCAGCATTACTGCAGCCCGGACCAATACAGCTAGGAAGAGCAACCTTCTCATCCACCATCTTCTGCTCCTTTTCCTCCACCTTCACCTCCTCCTCCCGTGTGTTTTGCTCCTCCATCAATGATTCTACCACAATCTCCTCCTGAGAGAAAACACACAATTTCACAAAACAATAAAAATATTAAATAAACATAAATAAATAAAATCTAAGAAAGTTATTTGTTTTCTTCAATTAGAATGTGTACAATAAAAATGCTTATATTCAAAATATGCAAAGTATCAAAAATGTTGGGAACTGGCACCAGTATTTCAGCTAGTTAGGAGTTTGCAGTCTTAATTGAATATGGTGAGCAAGAAAGACTGAAAGAAAGAATACGTATACACACAACTCATCTGGATCTAGACTGTATCCTGTGTATCCTACATTTATGCTAATAAGTGAAAATGGACAGATGACATGCTTAAAACCGCAATAAAACCGTTTTACCGCATGAAATATGGTGATTCTGCTAGTGCTTTTAATCTTCCTGGTGATGTGGTCTTCAGAGCATGAGGGACACATGTATTGTTTTCCACTCTTCTGCAGGAAATGATCATGAGCTTCAGTGATGCCAACACAGTCAGTGTGACACCACTCTCGACAAGAGTCACAGCAGATCATTGACCTAACAGAGAGAGCAGTTATTGACTGAGTGATCTGAGTAAGACAGAAAAACCCTGAAACTGTTTAAACAGTTTCTCCAAAATATCTCCTTGTGTATTTCATGGAAGAGAGAAAGTCAAATGTGTTTGGAATGACATGAGGGTGAGAAAATGGTGACAACTTTCATTTTTGGGTGAACTATAATTTTAAGTCAGTAGCTACCAACCCCTATACCAGAGGTCATAATGAAAGAGTACATGACAACAACAAACTTTGAAGCAGCATTTCATTTGTAGAATGACATTTAAATATCAGTGTTCCGTTCAAATCTAATGCTGCTTGTTTTACTGAGAAGATTTAGTTACTATTTAGTTTAGTATTGTTTTCTGTACTGTACTATAGTTTATTTATTTATTTATTCAAAAATGGGCAAAGTCTTGGACTATTTAGGATTACATTTATTTTTACTATTTAAGACTTATTATTTCTTACTTTTCCAAAGAATTATAGCTGGCAGCCTGAAAATTTTAAATGAATCATGGGTGATTATTGACTCTGTTTAAAGAATTAGTTCACCCAAAAATGAAGATTCTCTCATGATTTTCTCACCCAGATCAATATTTAAGTAATTTTTTAATCATAAATTCTCCTCCCTGTCATATGGATCTGTTTCTCACCCATACCTATCATATCACTTCTGAAGGCATGGATTAAACCATTGGAGTCAAATGGCTTACTTTTATGCTGCCTTTATGTGCTTTATGGAACTTCAAAGTTCTGGTCACCATTCACTTGCATTGTATGGACCTACAGAGATGAGATATTCTTCTAAAAATCTTCATTTGTGTTCTGAGAAGAAAGAAAGTCATACACATCTGGGATGGCTTGAGGGTGAGAAAATCATGAGAGAATTTTCATTTTTGGGTGAACTATCCTTTTAAGGGGGCTTAACCCAACATATTGATTTCTGAAAACTTTCTGGGGAAAAAATTTGGTTTAGGGATGTCAAAAACACAACAAATTAGACCACTTTCCCATGTACGTACGCATATTTGCATTAGTGCTCGCTTGCATATTTGCATTAGTGCTCGCTTGCACATTGCGATTATGCAGCTGCGCATGATGTGACCAGTCAAATGCTTCGTCAAAAAGCACGTTAATCATGAAAACAGTCGGACTGTCTTGAATATGTGGGGCAAAAATATGTCTCGAAATACTGGATCATGAAAATTAGGACTATTATACCTGTTGCTGTCCATTATGTCATTTAACAATACTGACAAGAAAAAAAACACTCACTGCTCAATTTATTTCTTTATTACTGAATGTTGTTTTGAATACGCAAACATATCAAAAATTCACCAAACCCAACTGACCTCTGACGCTCACCTGTTATTGTGTGTTTGTTGACATATACTGCAGACAGCATCCTGATCCATCCTCTTACTCTCCTCCTCTTCCTCAGTCTCACGCTTTTCCTCTGCAAACTCACCATCTGTCTTCACTCGTTCAGCTCTTCTGGCACCTCCAACAGCTTTCCGAGCTCCTGTGACAGCAACTGAATCTCCACATGCCTGTCCAGCTGTGGAAGAAAACATGTTTCCTCCTGATGTGTCTTCTGTGGTATCTAACACGTTCACATGATCTTGTTCCAACAGTAGTCGCGTCCCTACATCTGTATCTTCAGAGTTCACACCATCATGACCTCCGTGTTTGAGTTCTTCCAGTCGCCGAGCTACAGCGCGCTTCCGAATCTCTCTGAGAGTGAGATCATCGCTGTCTTTGACTTGATCTGATACGATTCCCTCACTCAGAGACTCCTCGCCTGATTTCAGCTCCGCCACAACACCCTGCAGCGCATTGTCGGCTTCCATAGCTTCATCTTCAGTGCTGAACTTCTCATCAGCGGGTGTGAGCACGGGCGCCAGCGCACGCCCGCGACCCCCACGGCCTCTTTTAGAGGCTGCAGTCTGTTTGCCCCGGCCACGCCCCCGCCCTCGACCCTGAGCGCTGTGACTTGGGGCGGGAGGAGGGATGCTGTCCACGGAGCCAACAGCTTCCAAAAATTCTCGTCTGGCGATGGTGCTCCTGCGGAAGCCCCAGGTTTTCACCGTCTCCTTGGAAGCTTCCTCCTCCATCTTACTCAGCAAAGACAACATGAAAAACATGTTTAAATGATTCCTTCACTACAACTGAGTCACTTAAACAACAGCTAAAACAAGTTAACTCTTGCTAATTACACATTTCAAATGGCAACATAATTTCAACTGTTAAGTAATTAAAAAAGAACTGTTTGTACCTCTTGTGTTTTTACTGTAGTTTTTCAGGATTCTCCAGTCTCTTATTTCAGCACAGTGCCTGCAGATAGTATTACATAGCACAATATTATTTTGTATTTAATTATGACCGCTAAACTCACTGTATAACTGTTGTCCCAGGAAACCTATTTCCAATGTTATATGGTTTCATGTCTCACGTACCTTTCCACATTCTCGTTCTTCTCACATATTAAAAACACATATCAAAATTTCATGTCCATTTAATTATTTAGTCAGTTGTCATGCAATAAGCAGGATAACGTACAGTCAGCCGGTCACTATCTGCTTCATGTCGTGGTCCTGATCACTTTGACAGGTTTTTTTTTTCCACAATAGTGACAGACTAACTGTACATTATTCCTTAAGCCATATTAACCTTTTTGACTATGAATGTCTGAAACGTTGCTGTACAGTTTCAGGGCTCAAAGTTTTTTTATGTCTTGCAAACTTAAAACATTTGGTTTTCTGTTATAATTTGAATATGGTTGTTGCAAATTGTGCTGGTTTAAACATGTCACAGATTAAAGTTAACTCATTGGCTAACATAGATAAGGTTTTGTAAAAACTGCAATAATGATTTGTGATAGTCTTGGAAAAATCAGAAAGAATGGTTTGAAAGTCACAAACTAATTAGTAGTTTAAAGTTTTGCATCTAATGTTGTTGTTTTCCAGCAAAAGTGTGACAAAAGTTTGACTTTATAATATTTGTCATGGTCTTTCTTACATTATATAGTACAATTTCTAGCTAATATTGCAAGGTAAAAACCTTTAAATCTGTTTTTATTTATCCATTTATTTAAAAAAAAATTATATATATAAATAATAACACAAAGTATTTTTCTGGCATACATAAAAATACGTTGCTGAAGTGTTGAGCACTGCAGTTTGTAAATATTAACCCCAATGTAATTCATTGTTGTGTAACAAATAGTGTGCATCATTAATACTGTGAAACCCAAACATAATTTTCTGAGCTTCTTGAATTCAATACTAAAGAAGGTACGTCTGTATGATCATTAACATTAAACACTTACGTTTTCTTTTATCAGCTGGTATGGGTCACTCAATCTCAAAAATAAAAATTGATTGAAGGGTATCGTTAAAGTGTGCAGCAAAATTTCAGGCAGGACCTTGCATGATTGGTCAGTGAAAAAGGTCCAGTCAATTCTGGCTGATTCAAGCCACTCCCTGTTTAAGGAGTTTAAGCTGCTTAATCTGCCAACATGTAGGACAAGTAGACTTAAAAAGTATTTTGTCCCAGCTGCCACTGGTTTTTTAAATAAATCAACTTGATTCTTATGTTGTAATTAATGTTTATTGGTCTCGTAATTAGTATTATTTTCTTTCCCTGTTGTATTTATTGTCTATTTATTATTGTTCGTCTGATGGTTGTGTGTCGTTAATGCTGTCTGTACAACAAATTGCCCCTTGGGTATAATAAAGATAACCTTGAACCTTCAAAATAGCATCCCTGTTTTTAACAACCACATCAACAGTCAGCATCTTCGTTAATACTCCACATTTACACTCAGCAGTCAGTACACTACTGAATGAATCATTACAGGGCTGGAAATATTAGTATCACAGCTTGTGAACTGTAAAATAGAGTAATTTAAAAACAAGAATTATGAAACACATTGTAAAGCTCTTCTCATGGTAAACAAGCTGTAATGTTGTGTCATATGTGCCACTGAAAGGGAGATTTTACCTTATTATCAAATCTAAAGAAAAGAGACTAGGGTCATGAACTTCAATCAAACTTAGAATCTAACTGATCAAAATGACCTTAATTTAAACATTACGATTTCCACAAGACATGAACAATCAAACCTACAGCAGATTATTGCTGAATAAAACGCTCGCACGTGAGTGTAAAAATCTAAATTCACAAACACTATGATCTAAACAGCGCATTATAACCTCATGTATAACAGACAGCTCAACACACACACAAAAAACCTTTCTTTCACGATAATAAACGACGCAGTATGAGTGCGAGTTAGCGCAGGTGCTAATCTGTGAACAGTCTTCATAATGACACTCACGCTTCGCGCATGCTCAGTTCACACAGCTCAATATCTGCACACAGCATTCACTCGCACACTTTCATTCCTGTAAATAAACTTACTCCAATTATTCATATCAACAGCATTCAAACAAACAAACAGTGAGTATTTCTTCCGTTTTGTCCATGAGGGCGTGACGCGCTGAAGGACGCGGCGGCGGGAAAGACGCAACGCAGTGCTGGGATCCGGTACCGAGCAGCGACACTAATGGACTGGATGACAAACAGCATGCTGAGACAACAAAACGCGAGGAGAAAATGTTCTTAATTATAATTAAAATGATGAAAACAATGCACACTGACTCTTAATGGTCCTTAAACTTGTCCTTACGGGCATATCTTCTATGGTCCTTAAACTCTAACTATGAATGCAGATGAAATACATACAGGAATGCATCTCTAGAGCGCGTCCTAACAGCAATGTCTATGAATGTGACGTTGTGATTGATTTGAGATGTTTGAGAAGTACTTAAACTTTTAATAGCCCTAAAATATGCTTCATTTTATTTTTCAAAATATCTTTTTTATTTCGGGGTAAAATACGATCTGCACATTTTCTTGACAAGGTTCTACAGATTCACTTGTTACATTTTATTTCTGTCTTCTATTTATTGTTTTAAATTCCTTTTCTTACACACTGTCATGTGTAGTATGTGTCTGGATGTATAGCCTAATGCACATTTAGGCACATTTTGTCATACAGTAGCTACAGAATGGGCATAAATTATTTTCCTAATTATCTGATGCAACAGTTGTGGGAAGGTTTATGAGGGCTGATAAATGGCTGATCAGTAATTGCAGTAGGTTATAACTATAACTCAGCGTTAAACCCTGTCAAAATGCGAAGTCAATTAGTTTATTTAGCTCTTTTCGCACTTGTGCGTAAGGTGTTTCATATTCACATCCCCTTCGAAGTGCACACAGCTGCACGCTCCTGGCTTAAAAGGATAGTTCATCCAAAAATGAAAATTCTCTCATCATTTACTCACCCTCATGCCATCACAGATGTGTATGAATTTATTTCTTCTGCAGAACACAAATGAAGATTTTTAGAAGAATATTTCAGTGCTGTAAGTCCATATGATTCAAGTGAATGTTGATCAGAAATTTGTTGTTCCAAAAATCACATAAAGGAAACATAAAAGTAATCCAAACAACTCCTGTAAACAGGCACCACAAGTGACTTTCAGATGTAAAAATGAAAGTGAAGATTTAGAGTAAAAAAAGGACTTACATTTTTATCTATTTCTCACCCACACCTATTATATTGCTTCTGAAGACATGGATTAAACTATCAGAGTCGTCTGGAGTTCTTTTATGTTTCCTTTATGTGATATTTGGAGCTACAAAGGTCTGATCACCATTCACATGCATTTAATGGACCTACAGAGCTGATATATTATTCTAAAAAGCTTTGTTTGTCTTCTGAAGAATAAAGAAAGTCATACACATCTGGGCATGAGGGTGAGTACATGATGAGATAATTTTCATTTTTGGGTGAACTATCCCTTTAAGTCAGTTAAAGGGATAAACCTTTCTTTCACGATAATAAACGACGCAGTAGGAGTGTGAGTTAGTGCGTGGACGCAACATAGAAAGGCCAGGAGACGGCTGATGGAGTGGCTCCTCCACACATTTGCTGAAAGAGCTGCACATTCCTAAACCCCCAAACCAATAGCAAGACTCACTCCCTCACTCTGTGTCTAAGATCAGAAACTTAAAACAAACAAACAAAAAAGTACATAAAAACATAAATGGGTAACATTCATATGAATGAAAATAGATGTACAGATGTATCCATTTAGGTTTTTCTCCATTTTTAATCACCTTTTTGCCTTCACATTTTAAATGTTCCGGCAGTGTGACAAAAGCATTTTTTTTTTTTTTTTTTTTTTATACAAAGATTCCATGTAGTCTACCAACTTATATGGTCATCAAAACGGCATGCATAATACTAAGAAGATTTAAATGTTTCAAAATGTTTGTTAAAATAGTTTTAGATAGGAGTGTACAGCATGTCACACCACTGAAACATTGATCATAATCTATAACTCTGCAAAAAGCTGAATGGCATCTACGCTAATATTATTCTATCTGTTTCCATGTCTCAACCTCTGGATTCATATCCTGAGGTTACCAGAACCGGCCAGATCCAGCTCTGTTCCTGCTTGGTGTCGGTCTCCACTCCTCCGTGTCTCTGAGTGATGACGACTAAATGCAGCCAGTGCCAGCCAGACATCACTTCAGTCTATTACGGTGGACTTCAGAGTACGAACTGATGCCAGCTCCAACTGTAAGACATCAGATACTTCATATGCCACTGCCAGAACTTTGGACTTGGGATTGACCACACTGAACCTCACTGAAATTACCGGCCGGTTGAACTGCGATGCACCTCATTGATTTCTGCCTGCATCGTCTTTGTGAAGGTGACTACAGTCTTAAAATGGAATACACAGACTATCAATTAATTGCCAACAAAAGCTTTCATCAGTCAACTAACAAGGACAATTGCATCTATGTGAACATCTGCAGTTAATCCAGGATGAACTTTAAAGACTTTAGTCATTAATATTACAGTTCATACAAAATCTTTGTTTTAAACACTGACCCTTAACACTTACTTAGTTTACTAATTTTAAACCATGACTTGCACTGCACATAAATAACTAATATTGGCATTATACTCATGCTGTTAGTCAGAGGAGAACTGGCCCCCACAGTGAGTCTGGTTTCTCCCAAGGTTATTTTTCTCCATTAACCAACATTTTATGGAGTTTTGTGTTCCTTGCCACAGTCGCCTTCAGCTTGCTCACAGGGGATCTTCTAAATATAATTATTATTTTATTATTTATTTTTATTCACAATTTACAACCATATTTAATCAAACTACACAATGATGACTCTAAGACTTTATAGATATTACAGTTTCATTTTCTGTTAATGCATGATTTCCTGTAAAGCTGCTTTGAAACGATGTGTGTTGTGAAAGGCGCTATACAAATAAAAATGACTTGACTTGACATGCCAACTGTCCCACATGTATTTCATGTCAACTATGTGTTGAGGCGTTTTATAATTGCTTCTCAATTCCTAGCAATTAACTTTCTGAATTGCATGTGTCATATGTTCATCATGGCAGCATCAAGTCAAATGAAATTTGTATGTTTCTTTGAGCATCTGTTAAAAGCCTTAAACATAATTATAGTGTTCTGTGAATAATATTTTGTTCTACAAAGAGAATAGAATATGACTTAGTGCCCATGATTAATAGCCTTTGTAAATATATATATATATATATATATATATATATATATATATATATATATATATATATATATATATATATATGTAGAATTCTAATAGTGTTTTAATAATAAAAAATAAAAAAAAACAATTATGTACAGGATGATATAAAATGTTGTTCACAACATAAAACGTTGTAATATACAATAAAAAAATACAGCTCAGCAATCTGAGAAATTATTTTTTTTAACAAAATATAAACAATATTCCAAGTGTAGTTAATGCCAAGACAAATACACAAGACAAAAAGGACATTCAAGTGTTTGATAGAGTCTTTCAAAGACATATAATGCAGAGAGATCAGATAATTGTGAAGCAGATCATCTCCAAAGCTTTGGATCCAGCAGAATTCCTCTGGTCACAACACTGTCCACAGATGCAGATGGTTTTCTAGCATCTCCACAGTTGAGATCTTGATGTCCACACTGAGTTTTAATATCCACAGAGCATCCTGTCATCCAAAGAGTTATTCTGGAGAAAACAAAATATGCTTTTCAGTATCACAAGTTACAAATAACAGAAGATTTATTTTTGTAATCTGAAAAGGCATTTGCATAAACGCAGGGCACTCACCTCCACTGTGATACTGCTCGTGTCTGTTAAATGTAACTGTGTTTGATGTCCATGTGTTTCCTCTGAGTCCAGCTCGACCTGTAAGTCCCAGATATAATCGATGACATGCTGCAGGATTTCCATTCTGCTGGCCTTCCTGTGTGTTGTCAGCGTGGGCACCAGCTCCTTCAATTTACTGTAGCAGCTGTTCATGTCCTGCAGAAGAACCGTCTCACGTCTGCTGATGGACTCACCGTGATCATCAGACAGATCTGATCTGCTCTTCATTGCACAGGTGGACACCACAACCTCCATCTTGATTTCAGAACCCAAAAGGTGACTGAAATAAAACTGTGGGAGCTCAGAACACAGTTATATAGAAAGTGCAATTATTCCGTATCAGAGGCTGAGTAAAAAGAGTAACAACAACTGAATCTGTGTGTGTTTATACCCAGAGATTTTTGGACTGTGGGCGTGGCTTCAGGAGACAGAACCAATGGGAGATACTGTACATTATCACAGAAAATCAGCCAATCACATTGCACCTTTTTTTTTAGGAGCCAACTCTAAGGAACTCTTTCAAGGAACTAAGGCTTGTGGGAGGTTAGTTTCATAAAAAAATAAAAATAAAAAAATAAATAAAAAAGCTGGAATTACTAAGAATGAATTGGCATTTGGTACCTTAAAAGGTGCATACCAATGCAAGTCCCAAAATACACAAGATCATAAAATAGTTATGTGATTATTATGAAAATCTTTCTGATTCTTGTACACCAATCAGCCACAACATGAAAACCACCTGCCTAATATTGTGTAGGTCCCCCTCATGCCGCCAAAACGGTGCCAACCTGCATCTCAGAATAACATTCTGAGATTATATACTTCTCACCACAATTGTACAGTGTAGTTATTTGAGTTATCGTAGACTTTGTCAGTTCAAACCAGTCTGGCTACTCTCTGTTGACCGCTCTCATCAACAAGGCATTTCCGTCCACAGAACTGCCGCTCACTGGATGTTTTTTGTTTTTGATTTGCAGTAAATTCTAGAGACTGTTGTGCGTGAAAATCCCAGGAGATCAGCAGTTACAGAAATATTCAAACCAGCCCTTCTAGCACCAACAATCATGCCACGGTCCAAATCCTCATTCTGATGGTTGATGTGAACATTAACTGAAGCTCCTGACCTGTATCTGCCTGATTTTATGCACTGCACTGCTACCACACAATTGGCTGATTAGATAATCGCATGGATGATTGTTGGTGCCAGACGGGCTGGTTTGAGTATTTCTGTATCTGCTGATCTCCTGGGATTTTCATACACAACAGTCTCTAAAATTTACTCCGAATGGTGCCAAAAACAAAAAACATCCAGTGAGCAGCAGTTCTGTGTATGGAAATGCCTTGTTGATGAGAGAGGTCAACAAAGAATGGCCAGACTGGTTCAAACTGACAAAGTCTACGGTAACTCAGATAATCGCTCTGTACATTTGTGGTGAGAAAAATATAATCGCAGAATGCTATTCTGAGATGCGGGTTGGTGCTGTTTTGGCGGCACGAGGGGGACCCACACAATATTAGGCAGGTGGTTTTAATTTAGTGGATGATCGGTGTATATTATACATAAACTTTTTTAATTTTATGGAGAAGAGCTCATAATATTTGAGAGACAACACGGGATATTTATACTTAAGCTAATAATAGTATAAGGCTTAAGCTATTAACTTTAAACATTTGAAAGGCTATTCAAAGGAATAGCATGATACTTCAAATGGAACATATTGTAGAATCAGTCTTTGTAATGTTAATCAAAAGCTTATTGTTCGAAAGAGAACTTTAAAGGTTTCATTAACAGCCTTGAAAAAATTCAAGCACATATTTTTCATGTTTCATTCTTCCCCATTTTTTATAGGCTATATAAAGTTATTCTCATAATGATATTTAATTGTCAATACTTATTGTAGCTATTAATGCTTTGGCAATATTGTATAAAAGCAATCATATATGGACTAAAAACAGAGTATCCTTTGAGTGTTTTAGCGATCCGCTGCCACAGATTGTAAAAAACAAAAACAAACATAAAACAAAAAACGTGTGGACTAGCAGGCCCCAGCTCTGTGACATCACTCAGCACAGCGCTCAGGCGGTCTATACTCCACCAACCCAGAACAAATTCATTAATTTGGTGTGTTAACAGCCCCGCGCACCTGCAAACTACAATTCTCACTCAAGCAGACATTAAAGAAAACAGACAGGAGAAATGCGTGCAGCGAGGATTACTTGGGAACATTCCCTTACTTTCACTTTTTTTCCCCTGAGATTAGTTCTATGTGGCTGTTTTCAAAGTTGTCATTTTGTTGTTATGTTTTCATTTTTATTGTAAAGTGACCTTCAGCTGTTGGAAAGGTACTTATTAAATAAAATAAATGTATTATTATTATTATTAGTAGCAGTAGTATTAGGCCTAGTAGTACTTGTAGTACTTGGAGAAACCAGGCTCACTGCACGAGCACATGTAAGGTAGAGCCAGTTCATTCAAAGTCATTGTGGATATGGCTCAAGTGAAATTATTTCTGAAAAAAGCATTATTTGTTTGCAGATGACACATACTTTAATATTTTGTTATCTAATACACAAGGTTTCCACCCTTTTTGGCCAATTAATTTCCATGACTTTTCCAGAAAACACAATTTTAAAAATACCTAATATTTTACCTTTTTTATTTTTTATTTCATTACTTAATGTACAAACATTAACCAGCTGTCCAAACGATGTGCATGAATGCTAAATGTCTAATTTGCTGTCTGAGGTGGTGTTGGGTGTTGAGCAATGAAACAATGCAAAAACACAGATGTCCTCTGGAGCCGCTGAGTCTGGATGTGAACTCCACCTCCTCCACACAGAGCTTTACACTGACCTCCACACAGTTGGAGCTTCATCCTATTTATGCCAGGATAAATGTAGAGGATATAAGGGTGTGAAATGAGAAGTGAAACAAATTAGCTCCTGTTATAACTGACAGGGAAACAATGACAGCCTACAGCAATAACATAAGCCTTCTCACTAGAGCAAGAAAGATTAGATGGCATGATCTCTGCAAACTGCTCGCAAAGCATTTACTGTATAAAAGAAACTAAGAATATTTAAATTATTGATCTTTTTCCCCCTATACTAAAGAATAAGAGTAGACAAGATGCTTGTCTATTCTTGACAACAGTATTTCTATTCTTGGACCTTAGTCAGGGCATTGCCACAATTAATTTTTGACAAGAATGGAAATGAGACAATGAGGGATAGACAGTCTCTGTAATGAGTTGTTCTGTTGTTGATTTTGGTGTTGAATGTTATGCTATAAAACATTAAAAACATTTCCCCCCAAAATTCCAGCAGACTCAGAAACAAAAAGCCCAGAAAAAAACTACAAGTTGTGAAAATGAAATAATCTAGGATTTTTATACAGTGCATGTCTCGTTTTCATCAGCAAGGGAAATGTAATATGGTGTCTACCATGACTAAAGTCTAAGTATTATAGTGTATGCATTTTTGCAATCAGTGTATTAACTATGAAGGCTATTCTATTCACAATCTTGAACTTGCATAATTTAGCATAATCACAAGAGTAAAACTTCAGTCAGAAAATGGTGTGAAGCTGTTCTTTATCATTTGACACATTTCATTCGGAAATTACACAGATATGCATGTGGTTAAATTACTCATTACTTTTGCTCCGTGTTTCTCCTCAGTTCTTTAGAAACCCTTAACAACAAGAAAAAAGAATTCATCAGCAGGTTGATTTTTTGTATTCATATTATTGGCAGTAATTAGAGGTCGGTCTGTACTCTGACTACACATAATAAATTAAATGAAATATGTGACTCACTGAAGAAAAACAATTACACCATTAACACAACTGAAGGCAGAACAAAAGACACTAAAGAAAAAGTGACCAAGCGTGAGTGATGTTGTGAAGACACATTAGCAGATTTGATTCAGGCCAGTGATTGTAGATCAACATTGTTTGAGAGATAATCACACCAGCTTTCATATGTAAAGGGAACAGCTGGCCTTTGCCCCCCCCAGTAGCATCTACAATGAGCTTGTGACTTTGGAAAGTTCTGCGTTATGTGTTTGCTTGTTGTGGGTTTTGCAGCTGAGCACAGCATGACAATGTCCTGAGGAGCTGAGATTTACAGCAAAACACCAACTTCTACAGAGACACATGAGTAAGAGAGAACATAAAGGAAAAAACATTGACTGGAAACATAAAAAGGAGCAACTAGAGCTGGACAACATTTGGCTCCAACACTAGGTGGGACATCCTTAAGTAACAGTGCCATCTGTGTGAGAAAATGCCAGGAAAAGTAATTAAGTCGACATCTGCACTTGAAAAGGTTGTTTCTGATGTTACAAGAAATCATGTTTTTCCATATAGGGTCCGAAGTATCAGGGCCATAAGTTTCAAGTTTATTTGTCATGTGCACAAAATGATTATTTACAAATACAAGTGGTCAGCTAATATAGGTTTTTCAGTGACCAACACTATTACACCCAGCCCTGCAAAGAACCAATATCATTCCAATCCCTAAAGCAGCCCATTATTTCAAACCTGTCACAGTATGTTTGGAATAAATATACTTACAAAAATAAAACAACAACAACATTTATGTAATTTAAATAATCTGAGAAACTTCTGGTGACATCACTCATTTTCAGTGTGCCTTTTAATAAATTACACAACTGAAAAATAAATATTAATAATATATTTATCTTCTGTGCAACAACTTTTCAACCCTATTGTATTAAAAATGTTTAGGGATTGTCACAGGGTTTCTAGATCAGTACAAAATTGTCTGATAACGGCCTTAGCTTGCAAATGTCAAAGGTAGACACATTTGAACTGATGCAAAAATGTCTGATGGGAGATGGCCCATCAGTAACTCAGCAGAATGGGGTCGATGTCAGGGTAGGCTACTGGAACATTCGTTTGCAACATGTCGACTTTCAGTGTAATCATGTTAGATATGCACCTGCACACAACCACCAAGGTGTGTGAAGGGTATTTGTTTGTTGACTAATTTCAATAAAAGAAAATTAATGTCAAATTACTGTTTTTCATCCTTTTTAACCCATTACAATGTCATTGATGAATGGGGACAGACATTTAAAAGTAAAATGTATATTTTCATCTTAAAATTACACACTAAACAGAGATGCACCTCTCAAATAATGTAATCATTTGACAGATATTTACTATAAATAATAGAACTACAGTTCAATCTCCTGTTAATTATATGAGTAGTAAGTCATAAATGGCACAGTTTCCTGAAAAAATGTGTTTTTCAGCTGTTTTTGGCTTATTATTTTAATTTCACCCATACTGTATGTCCCCCTATCAATATTGGTTGTCAGACATGTTAATACTCAGTGCAGATGTGTGGCAAAGTTGAAATCAGCTGACCAAGACTTTTGAGACTAAACAAACACTCCTTTGTGGTTTAAAAGTGGTGCACTTACCGAACAGCTGAACTTTGATGTCAGGTGTTGATATGATCTCATCACAAACAGCACAACTACCCAATACACATTTAGAGAGCACACTTTATGTCCTTTATACGGTGGCCGTGAAGTGCAAAACAAAACAACAAATCTAAAAACACAAAGGAAAATCCGAAAACAAAAGAGCAAATCAGAAAACACAACACCAAATCCAGAAAACAAAACAACTAGTCAGAAAACACAACAGCAATTCAGTCGAAACGGAAATGGTAGATTCCATAGCTTCTCACCTGATTGGCTGTGTGAATGAGACCTAGTCCTTTCTTCAGGATTGCCAAAAGGTCACTGACTGAAAAATGAAATCATTTGGAGTCTTTTCTCTCTTGAGAAAACAGTAACAGGAAACTTTATAACATAGAGTATAAACAGCGAGCAGGAAAAGTTTGTTTTAAGTAATAAGTTCTATGGTATCATGGTTCATCTAGTGCGTAAGGGACTGTCTTAAAGTCCACAAACTGCTCTAAAACGTTGGTGGCATCCAAGCAGTCTTTCAATTGGCATGTTCTAACTTAAAAAACACTGTTGTTTAAAAAATAAAATCAAAATTATAAAGGTTCTGGTTACTGCCAATGGATAGATTTTCCATGTATATCTAATTCTATGGATATAGTGTTCAATTATTTTAGAAAAAAACACCACCAAAATTCATCATGATTTAATTTTTACATTTCAAAGGTCATAGCAGGCTGCCAGTGGTGTGAATGACTAACTTACATTTTGTATTATTATTATTATTATTATTTTTGTTATTAACAATTTTTATTGATTCTAGTGACAGATTAAATAAACATGACAGGAAATACGGAATCAAATTATATGAACTTAAACCCTTCCCTCCGAAAATATATGTTGCAGCTTACAGATATTGCCAGGTTGCAAGCGGAATTCGTGGACGTGTTTTCACCCCTACCCAGTCGCATGAACCTCATGAGCACCATATCGAGACCACCCCGGGGGTGGTGGTTCGTAGCCGCCCCTATCGTCTTCCTGAACACAAGAAAAAGATTGTTCATGAAGAATTAGAGGCAATGCTCGAAATGGGCATAATACAAGAGTCGCACAGCGACTGAGCCAGCCCGGTAGTTCTGGTACCGAAGAGCGACGGGTCGGTCTGCTTCTGTGTTGACTACCGGAAAGTGAATGTGGTGTCCAAATTTGATGTTTATCCAATGCCGAGAATTGACGAGTTACTCGATCGGTTGGGCGCGGCTCATTTTACTCGATGCTGGACTTAACAAAGTTTTATTGGCAGATCCCTTTAACTCCAATGTCCTGAGAAAAGATGTCTTTTTCCACACCATTCGGATTACACCAATTTGTGACTCTTCCATTCGGTTTGTTCGGAGCCCCGGCTACGTTTCAGCACCTTATGGACAAAATCCTCAGACCGCACACGGCATATGCCGCCGCATTTCTGGACGAGATTATCATTTATAGTAATAATTGGTGGTGGCATATGCAACACTTGAGGGCTGTCCTGAGAGCGCTAAGACAGGCCAACCCGAAGAAGTGTGCAATTGGGCGGGTAGAAGTTAGGTATCTGGGGTTCCACTTGGGTCACGGGCAGGTGCGTCCACAGGTGCCCAAGCGCCCAAAAAGGGGGTAAGGCAGTTTTTGGGGCTGGCTGGCTACTACCGAAGGTTTGTGCCTAGTTACAGTATTCTGATGTCACCAGCCCGCAGACTGACTTTCCTAAAAAGGGGGCTCCCGATCTGGTCCAGTGGACAGAGTCGTGCCAACAGGCCTTCCTTAAGGTAAAGTCCGCACTGTGTGGGGGGCCGCTTTTACATGCACCTGATTTCTCTCTCCCCTTTATTTTGCAGACTGATGCATCTGACAGGGGACTGGGCGCGGTGCTCTCGCAGGAGGTGGGGGGGTGGGGGGGTGGTGGAGGAACGGCCAGTGCTATTTATTAGTCGCAAGCTCTCCTTCAGGGAGACAAAATATAGTACCATCGAGAAGGAGTGTCTTGCGATCAAGTGGGCTGCCTGACCCTCCGCTACTACCTGCTGGGGCGGGCCTTCGCCCTCTGTTCTGATCACGCTCCTCTGCAGTGGCTCCACCGCAAGAAGGATACTAATGCGCGGATCACCCGTTGGCATCTGGCTCTCCAGCCCTTTAAGTTCAAGGTGATCCACAGGCCGGGGGCGCAGATGGTTGTGGCTGACTTTCTCTCCAGAAATTGGGGGGAAGTAGGCAGGCCGGATGTTGCCCCAGCCTGAGTCAGCAGTGGGGGCACGTGGCATGGGGGGCGTGGTCATGTGTCAGTCTGCGGGAGAGGAAGAGCGGTATTGAACACTCTGGACACTTTTGTCCATACCGCGTGCAAATGCGAGATAACAGGGTGCGACTTAACTTCTCTGGTTAGTTTAATAGAAAGGCTTTGCAATGGCAAAATAGGGGCAAGAACTTCCTGTTCAATACAAAACCAGGGAGGGGCTCTCTCAGGTGGAAGCGACCAATGAGACAAATAATAATAAAACAAAATCTTGGGTAGGCCTAGCCCACCTTTGTCAACCGGCCTATGTAACTTATTGAAATGTAATCTGGGACTCTTACCATTCCAAATGAAGGACTTCGCTATGCTATCAAATTGCTTGAAATAAGAGAGGGGGACATCTACAGGGAGAGACTGTAGCAGGTAGTTGAATTTTGGAATACAATTCATTTTAATATAGTAATCTTCATAATCATAGATAAATCTAATGAAGCCCACCTGCCCACATCACTCGAAAACCTTTTTATTAAGGGGTCAAAATAAATGTACTAAATCACACAAATTTGCTGGGAATAAAATGCCCAAATAAATAATGCCCTATTTGGGCCACTGGAAAGCGCCTGGCTGAAAAGCTGTTACTGGGCAGTACGCTGTCAGAACCTAAGCTTTGGATTTAGACCAATTGACTCTGTATCCTGAGAATTTAGAGAAGGAATTAGTAATTCTGTGGAGGCTCTAGTGGGGTCGGAGACAAATAATAAAATATAACCTGTGTAAAGCAAAAGTTTATGTGCCATACCTCCCACCATCACCCCTGGAAAATCATCCTCCTTTCTTATCGCGGCTGCTAATGGTTCCAGGGCAAGACAGAACAATAATGGGGAAAGAGGGCAACCCTGCCAGGTGCCCTGTCCAGAGTAAAATAATCTGAAATTAATCCATTTGCTTGTACCGCCGCTACCATGTGTCTATAACTTAATCCATCCAATAAAAGTCTTCCCGAACCCATATATTTCCAACATCTTAAAAAGATAATCCCATTTTACCATATCAAATGCCTTTTCAGCGTCAAGTGAGATGGCAGCGACTGGAGTCTGATCAAACATAACATAAACCATACAAACACACAGCTCGTGCATCTCTCTCTCTCTCTAACTGATGACTCTGGTTCCCCTTTATCTCTCTCTCCAGCTGATAAGGTGACTCAGCGGCGGCCGTGAACCCTCACGAACTGGCCACACCCTCCTCCTCATCACACTCCTCCAATGCCCGATTCAGGCTGGGGCGCCATCCAGACTGGCTTACTCCACCCCGTCGCTGGAGGAAGACGCTGCCCTTCCAGCCGTTCTGCCACCTGGTGGTCCTCCCTGCCTCCTGGGAACCTGGGGAGAGATGAGGGGAGGGAGAGGGGAGTGAGAAAGACAGAGAGAGAGAGAGAGAGAGAGAGAGAGAGAGAGAGAGAGAGAGAGAGAAAAAGTGGCTTGCCAGTCCCCTGGCGGAAAACAGCGGCTCCTCTACCTCATGACGGACGGCAGCAGGCTCCTCCCCTTCCAGGTGGATGGCAGCGAGCTCCTCCCCTTCCAGGTGGATGGCACTGGCTCCTCCGCTTCCAGTGCATCCATCCTCCTTCCCGGGTTTCGGCATCCATGTAATAGATAAAGGATGGGCAAGGAGGAGGCGGGAACCAGCTGAGCAGTCAATGTAAACTTTTATTTCAAACCTGAACTTAAACATAACATAAAACACACAGCTTGTGTGTCTCCCTCTCTCTCTCTCTCTCTCTTTCTCTCTCTCTCTAAAAGACGTCTCCGGCTCCACTTTATCTCTCTCTCTCCCGCTGATTAGACATCCTCCTTGTCACAGTATCCTTACATTTATTGTTGTATTTGTGTGTTTTTCAACAGCAAAACAAACTAAAAGAGAAACACTGTGATATACAAGTTATTTTAAGGACGGAATATCACAAGTGTATTTCCTGAGGAAGACACACTCCACAGGATGTTTATGTTCACTGTCTTATATGCCTGGGCAGCACCCATGCTGAAGCGGCATCCGTGGATGTGCAATGCGTTCACTGCGAACACATGAGCATAAAGACGTTACATTCATGGTTGCCATTCTTCTTGAAGGACTCTGCCGCATCTAAAGCTTCCCACAGCACCCCCGCTGTGCTTTCTTATGGAACACGTACGGGTGGTGCATGAGAATCAAACATTGAGTGTGGAGAATAAGGAAGGTCTCCCGTGGATCTCTTTCCAACGAGAGACTGCTGCATTATCTGCCTAACAAAAACTTGGATGTCTGCGGAGATTCCAGACTCAGCCATTGAACCCGCGGGGTTCTCCGTGCACCGAGCGGACAGAGCGAAAGACCTCTCAGGTAAAAGCAGAGGTGGTGGTGTGTGTTTTATGATCAACAAATCCTGCTGTGATCAGAGGAGCGTACATTCTATCAAGTCTTTCTGCTCTCCTGATCTGGAATTTCTCATGCTTCTGTGTCGACCATTCTGGCTACCGAGGGAATTCACAGCGGTCATTATCACTGCTGTGTACATCCCGCCACAAGCCGACACAGACCGGGCACTCAAGGAACTGTGTGGGATTATAAGTGAGCAGGAAACTGCGCACCCTGAGGCCGCATTCATTGTGACCGGGGACTTTAATAAAGCCAGTTTCAAATCAGTCGCACCAAAAATACCACCAGCACATTAGTTTCAACACACAAGGGGACCGGGTTTTGGACCATTGCTACTCTTCCTTCCAGGATGGCTACAAATCCCTCCCCCGCCCACCATTTGGCAAATCGGACCACTCTTCCATTCTGCTTCTGCCCGCTTACAGGCAGAAACTGAAACAGGAAGCACCTGCCCTCAGAACGATCCAGTGCTGGTCGTAGCTCTGATGAACCTCTTTTGCAGCCATTACTTTCTTATTCCAAAGAAAGATGGTGGCCGTTGTCCGATCGCTGGCTTTAACTTTAGTGCAGTCAGGAGCTCAGATTGGCAAACACAAAGTTTTGCTCACACATCTGTAGCAGCTGAAGTCGAGTCAACTCGATAGAGAGTTCTCATGCACGCAGGTAATTATTCTCCATCACTTGAAAAGCTTCAAGTTGGGAGAATGATTCCTCTGAAAACATTTCAGAGAGCACTCTGGTTGATGGCTGCCTCAGCTGCTGCCACACCACTGGGCTCACTGCACATGAGATGCCTTCAATGTGGGTCAATGCGAGAGTGCTATGGAACACATGATGTCACAAAGTGACGTCAGCATCTTCTAATGGCATGCCGTTGTCAGCTGCGCTGTCTACTTGAAGAGAAACATTCATTCGAATGTCCAAATATGGTCACCACGAACAAGTCCCTCCTTCAGGCAACTGGGGTTAAAATAGTAAACTAAACTTTTTCTTGCGAGAAATTTTGTTATCAGTGTTTTGTTGTGTATATAAATCTGCCCTAATTGAATTATAATTTTGTGTATTTTGGAATAATTAAACAGTAGTTGAAGCTGAAGTATATAACTTTTTCAGTGTTAAAATACTTCTATCCCAGCTTAAGTAAGCAATTCATAGGTTAATTTTCTCAAAAAATGGAACCACTGTCTCTTTGTGGCACTAAGAAAATTCATGTGGAGCAACCCGCTTAGACCTGCCCCAACAATGTTACTCAACCAATTGTTTGAGTTGGGGTGGGATTATCTGACCGTTTAAACAACAACAAATGGGGGGTGAATTCAGAAAGCTGTTATGAAAACACTGTGTATTTTTGCGATTCCGTTTGGGAGCATTAGTGACACAGAAATTACATACTTTGTGTCCTGAACAATGCACAAACATGCACCCTTGATATACAGTTGTGCTCAAAAGTTTGCATACCCTGGCAGAAATTGTGAAATTATTTTATTTAAGGATAGTGATCATATGAAGCCATTTATTATCACATAGTTGTTTGGCTCCTTTTTAAATCATAATGGTAACAGAAATCACCCAAATGGCCCTGATCAAAAGTTTACATACCCTTGAATGTTTGGCCTGGTTACAGACACACAAGGTGACACACACAGGTTTAAATGGCAATTAAAGGTTAATTTCCCACACTTGTGGCTTTTTAAATTGCAATTAGTGTCTTTAAATAGTCAATGAGTTTGTTATCTCTCACGTGGATGCACTGAGCAGGCTAGATACTGAGCCATGGGAAGCAGAAAAGAGCTGGCAAAAGACTTGCATAACAAGGTAATGGAACTTTATAAAGATTGAAAAGAATATAAAAAGATATCCAAAGCCTTGAAAATGCCAGTCAGTACTGTTCAATCACTTATTAAGAAGTGGAAAATTTGGGGATCTCTTGATACCAAGCCAAGGTCAGGTAGACCAAGAAAGATTTCAACCACAACTGCCAGAAGAATTGTTCGGGATTCAAAGAAAAACCCACAGGTAACCTCGAGAGAAATACAGGCTGCTCTGGAAAAAGATGGTGTGGTTGTTTCAAGGAGCACAATACGACGATACTTGAACAAAAATGAGCTGCATGATCGAGCTGCCAGAAAGAAGCCTTTACTGCACAAATGCACAAAAAAGCCTTGTTACAATATGCCTGACAACATCTTGACATGCCTCACAGCTTCTGGCACACTGTAATTTGGAGTGATGAGTCCAAAATAGAGCTTTATGATCACAACCATAAGCGCTATGTCAACAAAGCCTATAGTGAAAAGAATACCATCCCCACTGTGAAGCATGCTGGTGGCTCACTGATGTTTTGGGGGGGTGTGAGCTCTAAAGGCACGGGGAATCTTGTGAAAATTGATGGCAAGTTGAATGCAGCATGTTATCAGAAAATACTGGCAGACAATTTGCATTCTTTTGCATGAAAGCTGCGCATGGGACGCTCTTGGACTTTCCAGCATGACAATGACCCTAAGCACAATGCCAAGTTGACCCTCCAGTGGTTACAGCAGAAAAAGTTGAAGGTTCTGGAGTGGCCATCACAGTCTCCTGACCTTAATATCATCGAGCCACTCTGGGGAGATCTCAAACGTGCGGTTCATGCAAGACGACCAAAGACTCTGCATGACCTGGAGGCATTCTGCCAAGACGAATGGGCAGCTATACCACCTGCAAGAATTTGGGGCCTCATAGACAACTATTACGCTGTCATTGATGCTAAAGGGGGCAATACACATTATTAAGAACTAAGGGTATGCAGGCTTTTGAACAGGGGTCATTTCATTTTTTTATTTGTTGCCATGATTTGTTTTATGATTGTGCCATTCTGTTATAACCTACAGTTGAATATGAATCCCATAAGAAATAAAAGAAATGTGTTTTGCCTGCTTTGCCATGTTTTCTTAAAAAATGGTACATATATTACCAATTCTCCAAGGGTATGCAAACTTTTGAGCACAACTGTAACTTGTAATTTTTTATTTCAGGTATGTGTAACATTTTGAATACTTAAAACACACACACACGCACACACACAAATCAATCACAGATAGGTGTGCCTTAGTCATGTACATAAACCAGAAGAAGGCTAAAAATAAAGATGAGGTGATGAGGACAGTATCCCCTCCCATAGGGCCATATAAAACACATACTAAATATTTTTTCACAAGACTTTTGAGTGCTGGATTTAGTAGACCAGAGTCTTTCAACATATTGTGAAAACCATCCTGTCCATTCATTCACATAAAACACTAATTGATTTAACCTTTGTCTGACACCTTTTGTTTTAGAAAGGCTGAATATAAGGGTCACTCCACACCTAGGATGATAATGGTCAACCCCCTAATGTGGCTATCAATGTGGAATGCTACTGTGAAGTTTCTACATGAAAGAATGTGAGGAAGCTAAAGAAGGAATGTTTTTTTGTTGTTTATTTACACCATAGTGCACAATATAATTTATATAACTATAAATGTTATAACAGTATAACATTTTTTTTTCTCGTGAAATAGTGTAAATATTAGGGTTAAGTTACATGGTATGATTTTTAAAATACTGCAAATACTTTTGAGACAGCAAGATGCATTTAGAGTAACAAATTAAGATAATGATTGTTCAAAATAAAAACTTCAGAAAAGCGTGCACCATTTCTTGTTCATTTTGATCACATTTGACATTTCATTACCTCTCAAGTATTCTATAAACAAATAAATCTCCATTGTGATTAGAATGATATATAGTATGGAATAAAAATAATGATATTTAGTGTTTTGGGAGAAAATAAAATCAAAGGAGCATTTTGCCCCCCGAGCCTTTTGCCCCGTTGTACCCTATTATCACACAGTACATAAACAATGAATAAATCAGTAAATTACTTAGAAATTATATCCTCCACTGGATCAAGTCACTATTTAAATTGCAACCGTTCATCATCAGAGTCACGCTTTTCTTTTGAGGAAAATGTTAGTTCTTCCTTATTGTCCAGGATCATCTAGGAGAGATTCATTGCATGTGTAGCATGCCATCTTCCAAAAGTGATGGAAAATCATTGAATCTGATAAAGTTTGATGCAATTGTTTTCACCAATGATGGGGTGTTTACCATAATTGTATGGCTCGTCTCAGGTAATTATGTATGAATAGCACACTTTGCTAATATGTGTGTCAGGAACAGAGCTAATAAGATGAGATGGAAAAGCTGTACCTCTCATGAGTTTTAAACGCATGACATAATCAGAGAATATTTGTTTTGGATTTTAAGGTTTCTATATATATATATATATATATATATATATATATATATATATATATACTATATCATATTTCTTACACTTAAGAAGAGAAATAAACTTCCTTCTTTTTATGGGGTGCCCCAACCATTCACATTCCACATGGAGAGAGACAATCCACTCATATTAACATTTGACATTTTGACATATAAGAAAAAATAGATCGTGTGTCAAAGACAAGATTATAAAGACCACATTCCAACATTAGTGTAACAATCAAACCCCGAACATCCCTTAGAAAAAAAAAAGAAAAGAAAAAAAAGAAGAAAGAGGGGGCCTGGGTAGCTCAGCGAGTAAAGACGCTGACTAGGGAGCTAGGGAGGGTAGAGTCACATGGGGAAACTTCCTCATGTTCGCTATAATGTGGTTCGCTCTCGGTGGGGCGCATGGTGATTTGTGCGTGGATGCCGCGGAGAATAGCATGAAGCCTCCACACGCGCTACGTCTCCGAGGTAATGCGCTCAACAAGCCACGTGATAAGATGCGTGGATTGACGGTCTCAGACGCGGAGGCAACTGAGATTTGTCCTCCGCCACCCAGATTGAGGCGAGTCACTACGCCACCACGAGGATTTACAGCGCATTGGGAATTGGGCATTCCAAATTGGGGAGAAAAAGGGGAGAAAATATATATAAAAAAAGAAATTAAAAAAACAGAAAAAAGAAAAACATGTGTATTAACCCTGCGCACGACCCTCCAAACTCAAACAGTCTATGTACGCCTACGAGAGTCCCCGTGACAACCTTGCCGTCGGATTGCTCAAATCCGGTGTTTCTATACACATTTTGTGAGACAGAATTTCACAGCAAAAGATAATCTATAAAACAAACTCCAGGCAATAGGCAGAATAAACAGAAAGAGCGTGTGGGTTCATTCATAAAACTGTCCTGTAGGTGTGTTATTTTACTAAATAAATTCCAGCCGCTAGGCGGAACCAGCACAAAAAGAGCGCACAGATTCTTCAGACAGTCAAACGAATGTTCAGTGAGCCGGCTGCAACATGAGTTCAAGCAAAAGATTTAATTACTCCAATAACTTTGCAAGAAACACAAAATAAACTCCAGCCGATAGGTGGCACCAACACAAAAAAAAACTTGCAGGTTCCTCAAACTGTCAAGCAGATGTTCATGAGCTGGTCCATTTGGCTGCAACATGAGTACAAGCGAATGACTTACTCCAATGACTTTGGAAGAAACGCTCCACAAAATAAACTCCAGCCGATAGGCGGCGCCAACACAAAAAAAACGTGCAGGTTCCTCAAACTGTCAAGCGGATGTTCAGTGAGTCGGCCCACTCGGCTGCAACATAAGAGTAAGCAAATAACTTACACACTCCAATGACTCTGCCAGAAATACTCCACAAAATAAACTCCAGCTGATAGGCGGAATAAGCACAAAGAGCATGTAGATTCATCCACAAAACCGTCCCGAATGTGTGTTGCTCTACACAATAAACTCCATCCGCTAGACGGAACCAGCACAAAAAGAGTGCGCAGAATCTTCAAACAGTCAAACGCATGTTCAGTGAGCTGGTCCATTCGGCTGCAATGTGAGAACCACAATATGACTTACTCACTCCATTGACTTTAAGAAGGGCATCGCTTGCTGTGGGCATGTGAATGTTTTACGCCCATCCTTAGCATCTATTCTCAATTTTGCACTGAATATCAGTGCAAAAGTGACCTTCCGTTGATGTAAAAGTTTCTCACATTCCTTGAAACGATCACGGTTTTCCATGTCCTCCAACTTCTCCCAGACACGCTCCAAATCCACCTTAGCTGCTAGCGGATTAACAGATAATTCCCTCTCCGATGACTCCAGATAATCGATCCATTTCTCGACATCCCCCACTCTTGTGACCACATCAGTAAATTTCGCCTCCATGGCAGTGATCGATCAACGTATCTCAGCAAGATCCTCCAAGTCAGCAACGACCTTCATCAGCATTGCCAACATGTTCAACATCTGTTGCCACATTTCCCTCATCTCCCTGACCAAATCAAGTCCGCGGCCTGTCCAGGGGTGTCAGCTTGAGCACGTAAGTGTCTTTGAATGTCTCCAGAGCCCAAGGATCACAGACAGTCAGCATGACTAACAAAATTCCACTAATGACAGTGTTATATACGGATGAAGTTATGAAATTAATTATGCAAAATATTTATTGGAGTGCTTGAATTGGCCATCAAGACTGACTATTTATCAAAACAGTAAAAGATTATGCACATAACCTAATTAATATTAATGAGTTTCACCACTCCGTGACATCACCCCTCTCCCCCCAAACTGTCCCCACTACTTTATTTTAAAAGCGACCCCCATGTGCATGCTTCAGGTGCTTCGATAAAAAAAGTCTTTAGTGCATAGGATGCACCTGTGCTTCCGCACTGGATGCTTCCACTGTCCTCCGTCCTTGTGGTGCATTAAGAGAACTGATTTGTCCTTAATGATGGTGGACTTCGATTGGTTTCCGTATCATGGGCTTGAGGATGGAGCGTGAAAAGATAAATTCACAATTTAAAGTAATAGTTCACCCAAAAATTATAATTCTCTTATCATTTACTTATCCTTATGCCTGTTTCACATTGCAAGCGTGAGCAAGGTGTATGCGAACATCAGCACAACTACATTGTAACTAACTACAGCTGCAGACTCGCTTGGGCTTTTACACTAAAAGTGTTCATTTTTTACAACATTACAGACATAGCGCTATACTAGAAATGAAGTGATTTCTATGTAGCTACTTTGAATATATTCTTTATTAATGACCATAACTTATAAAATGGTTATTAGGAGTGGGCAATTGATAAGTATTACAAACTTGATTGTCACAAAATCTTATTTACATGATGCTGGTGTAACCTAATGTAGAATGTACAATTATTTTATTAAGTGGCAGTAAACACAATAAGCTCTGATCCTTACAAACATCATTCAGTTGAGAAACTAGGTTTGTACATGAGGGGGAGGGGGAGAGCGACATGCACAACACAGAATGCGATCATTCAGTTTGGATCGATCACTCTGCTTTGTAGTAAGAAATAAGTTATTACATACAACCATTGATAGTGATATCTCTTTGTTTAAACATCAATCAAAATTTTGAAGTGTACTTAAAATACTTGTAATACTTGAAAGTAAGTGTACTTTCTTTATAAGAATTATTACACATTTACAAAAAAAAAAGTTAACTCACCACCTACACCAACAGCCCAAATAACTGCATTCCACGCTTTTTCCTTTGTCAATATGTCCTTATAAAAAGTTGAAGGTCATGTAGCACTTTGTTTCTCCACAAAAAATCTTGAGTCATCCATCATCAATACAAGAAAAAGGTAAGTTCTGAAATCACCAAGCATACGGGCTGTCATGTGCATTTGTTTGTTGCTCTATATTTTATAGTATATAACAGGGAGTTGTTTATTTAACCCTATAACTTGTAGTATACTGTAGTTTTAAATGATAGTAAATAGAGTTTCTTTTATTCCCACATGCTCTAATTCATATAAAAACACATTAGACTACAAATATAAGCTTATTCTGTGCATGTTCTACCTTTTTTTTTGTGTAAAATTTTATTCAATTTGTCTATCAATAGTGCGCTGTCATGTCACTATAAATCAGCATGAGCAACGCTGAAAAATAAGTCTTGATCCGAAATCCCCCGCCCCCCCACCCACCTTCTTTGCAGCTCACACAACGCTCAAGCTACGCTCTCACATGCTGCTGCAGTTTCTGATGTGAATACTCTAACCTGTTAACATGATCACTAAAAAAATATGCTCTGCTGATGCACTGCTCACGCTTGCGATGTGAAACAGGCCTTATGCCCTCTCAAACTCGTATGACTTTCTTTCGACCATTGAAGTCAAACTAAGATATTTTAATGGAGATATGATGTCTGTGTGTCGACACAATTCAAGATAATGGTGACCAAATTTTAAAGCTTTAAAAAGGACATAAAGGCAGCATAAAGGTAATCCATAAGACTCCAGAGGCTTAAGCCAATGCTTGGAGATTGCAATCAGAACCCCTCTACCAAGGGGGAGACAAAAATGTTAGCCAAAAAAAGCATAACAGTGGTACACTGGTGAGGAGACCAGAGGCCATTTTTTTTAATGGATATCTATGGAGGAGATGCTTCAGTATGATGAATAAACCGTTTTTGTGTTGAAACAGCTCATCACTTAATTGACCACCTGTTTGCTAATCTTCAACATGTTTTACACTAAACAATCCTTTTGGGGTGATCTATGAGTGGAGTTTACTATGATAAAATTGCTGTTTTATAAGAAAAGTCACAGGCAATTTACGACAGGTAGGTTTCAGTTTCTGGCTCAAAACATTTGTATGGTATCCGCAAGCTGTGATCTACTGTTGTAACACTCTGAACGTGGTTCGTTTGCGTTAGTGCCATTACATGATTGGCCTAGACGACTAATGTAATCCAAGTATAAAAGAATATCTGACTGCAATGGCAAGATTGCACCTAAATGATAGGACCGGCACTGCGCACAGTAAATATCAGATTAAAACTCAATGTAAATATTGCACTCTTTCACCTTTGATGAAGTATTGTACATTTGTACAGTATCAGCAGTAACAGAAGAGCCTTATCACTGTACTGAATGTTGTTGTCTTTGAGGTCAGAGCTCTGTCAATGTGCATGCGTGAATGGGTATCTAAGGTTGCATAGCAACAGAGGTTAAATCACCTTGTAACCTCACTGCAGCGTTGCTCATTTGTAGGGTCATAACCTGCTCAAGGGCCACAGTGACCCCCTAATGACTCATCTGCAGGAAACATCCAACCCCCCCTCCCCCACCAACACCATTACCACCACACACACACATGTGCTTGATTCACTACATTAGTGAGGATATCTCACAGACGTCCACTGCTTTCATACCAAACTAGTTATTTTTTCTATCCCACAAACCTGTGCATTTCAATAGATTGAAAGCTAAACATGATTTGGCTGATTTTTGGGCCATTTTTAGTAGTGAAGTCCAAGCTCACAAGTCGGTTGTGTTATGGCAAGGACTTTTGACATATATTCCTTAAAACTTACTAGCATCTATTTTTTAAGAGCTTATTTGAGTAATCCAATATTGACTAGTATATTCCAGTTTACTAGTTATAAGACACTAGTAGTTTCTATTCCAGTTGTTACTAGTAACATTTCTCATCTCACTCAACTGCTTTTTTGTTTGTTAAATGTAATGACTAGTTGGAATAGCTACTGTATAGTTTACTTAAAAATCGTATTAGCAAAGCTAATAATTTTACTAGTAACAACCATGGAGCTTCTCCATTCCCCATTCATCTCTATGACTTTGCTCAGCTAACGCAGGGTTCCCAGAAAGCGAACGAAATGGAGGCTGACATCTTTGCTAATGGGCGCTCAGTTCCGGGATCTGGTGTTACGTGACTGATCACTCGTCAATGGGAATAGATAGGGAAAAATATAAATTGCTTATATATATATTCACGCTTTTAAGAGCCATTCAAAAACAACCCGTCACCGGATGACAATATGCTATAATGTAATGAAATTATTTAAATTGAAATGGTTCATGTTATTTATTTATTTTTATTTCGTCATAAAACACGGCTACTTTTGAATGGCGGCCTATGGAGAAACCTGCTTTTTGCCATTGGGTGGTGCAGTTCCAGCATCTACCAGCTGGGGCTAACAGGGACCCCATGGTAACAACTGGGTAGGGTTGCACCAGCTGTGCGCAAGTTGGGAGGTAAAGTTCATACTAAGGGCTTAGTAACTACTAGTTAGTTTGTAACTAAGTCAGTGCTTAATTTGGTTGCACCACCTGTTCTTAAGGCAAGACTTAACTAGTAGGTCGTAAGCTCTCCGTAAAGTGATGTGTAGTTGCATGATATGACGTTTACCTGTTTTATCCAATAAGCAGCCTTCAAATTTGTACCCAGAAGTGTTAAAAAGCTGTGAATTTCAGTTTGATCTTTTTACTGTTGATGTTCAAACCTTGTTTGCTCACGTAACTCTCAGCTGTAATAAATTATATCCCCAAGGAATTCAATCTGTTAACCAAGCCTTGCTTTAGCAACCATAATGAAAAGCTTAAAAACATAAAACATTCATTTATTTTATTATAAAATAAAAATAAATAAGTAAATATATTAATCAATCAGCAACTTGTGTGCACCAACTTTAGGTACTTAAACCAAGATTCAATAAGCATCTTCAATTGAACACCTGCTGACCATCACTTACTTTTACTGAGCCTTCATTAAACATTTATCCATTGTATGGATGTGAAATAAATTAAACATGGAGAACTACCTAAGCTAGATTTGAGAACTGATCTGATATTGATAAAACTGCTGCTGCTTAAATGACTACATTAACTTAAATATGTCATTTCAACTGTTTATCCTGCCAACAAAATTGCGCCATTTTTAAGCAAAATATTGCTAGTGTGACAAGAATAGTCTGAAAAATGAATAATTCTGGGTAACATCTACAGTAAAGAAGCTCAATGTTTTTTTTATCACTTTAAAGAATATTATCATGGCAATTATAATATTAGGCTTAATAGTTCCACCGTGTATGAACTGATATGGCATATAATGTATACAAGTGAAGTGTAAAATCTATTTAGAAATTTTCACCATTTCATAAATTATCAGCATCATATATACAGTGAAAAGCTAAATTGAATGGTCACCCTTTTGCTTTAATGACAACATGCATTGGAGCTGGCATGTACAAAACCTGATGATCATATTATCCAGCATGATTTGAGAATGTCCAAAAGAGCATCTTGTGTGCATCAATGAAAGCAAGGAAATCTGACCATCTGCGCAAGTGTTATAAGGGTAGTTCACACAAAAATTAAATTTCACTTATCATTTACTCGCCCTCATGCCATCCCAGATGTGTTTGACTTCCTTTCTGAACACAAATGAAGATTTTTAGAAGAATATCTCAGCTCTGTAGATCATTACAATGCAAGTGAATGGGAACCAAAATTTTTAAGCTCCAAAAAGCACAAAGGCAACATAAAAGTAATCCATACGACTCCATTGGATTAATCCATGTCTTTAGAAGTGATATGATAGTTGTGGGTGAGAAACAGATCAATATTTAAGTCTTTTTTTTTTTACTATAAATCTCCACCGTTTATCAGCTCTGACCAGTAGGTGGTGATATGCATAAAGAATGTGAATCGTCTAAAACAAAAGAATGTGAACGTGAAAGTGGAGATTGATAGTAAAAAGGACTTAAATATTGATCTCTTTCTCAACCACACATATCAGATCGCTTCAGAAGACCTGTATTTTACCACCAGAGTTATATGGATTACTTTTATGCTGCTTTTCTTTACTACTGGAGAATTTTGACACCCATTCACTTGTATTATATGGACCTACAGAGCTGAGATATTCTTCTAAACATCTTAGTTTGTGTTCAGCAAACTCATACACAGAAAGTCATACCCTCATTCCATCCAAAATGTGTAAGTAAATGAGAGAATTTTCATTTTTGGTAAAATATTCCTTTAAACATGTCATAAATTGGCCAACATTCAATTAGAAACAGTGTGGAAACAAATTCATTTAATGCCATAATGATTCCATGTTATTGAAATTATTCAAAATCCTAAAGTGTAAATTAGACTTAGAATCCCAAATTTTGAATGTACTGGGTGATAGTGATGTATGATAGTAGAAGGTGAGAGCAGACTGTATTTGAACATGTATAAGTTATGATAACTTGATAGCCTTTGTTGACAGTCTCTGATAACAGAATCATTTTCCTTTGATTTCAATATCAAAACTATTTCAAAGCAGTCAAGCAAACAATGGTGATATGCTTCTCTATGGCAGTATAAACCACAGTTTAATGCAAATAAAAAAAAAAAACAACAACAAATAACGGAGGAAAAATACTCCTCTTATAAGCCAATACTTGCACTTTTACATTGAGAAAAGAAAGGTTAAACAAGAAGAGATTTTAAAATGGTTATTGAACCGAGCTGAACACAAGGTGTACAGACAAAATCTGCACTCAATATGGCATAGAAACGGCTCCATTTATCCTGACAATCCTTCCTCTAAACTACATCGTGACAATGCCAGAAACTTTAAACATAACCATCATTTCATAGGGAGAGATTTGGTCCCTTTTTTGCTCTATATTTCTACAGATACATTAAAACGAATGCTCAGAATGCTTTTAAATATCATTTGAAAATACCCTCATGAAATCCAAGAGTAAAGACCCACCCCAATAAAAGAAAAAAAAAAGTGAAGTCATAAAATTGCTAAACATCATAATCAGTATTTTTGTCTTGTTTTTCATTTAAATCTTTAAAACAAGATAAATTCACTTTGGAATCTATTCATTTTCAGAGAATTTATCTTGGATTCTAATTTTTTTTTAGTTAAGATATTCAAGATATTTTCTCTTAAAACAAGTATTTTACAATTTTAGTTCTTAAGAAATGTTTAAGGGTGTTTACATATTTTTTTTTTACTGGAAAAAATTTAGAAAATACTTTTTGAGAATGGGTAGATTGGCGTGTGTGATATCAGATAGTTTTGTAATAAAACTGCATAATGAAATAACACCTTACATGCAAACAGTCTCTATATATAAATATATATATGTAAAGTAAAATTCTGGCCATTGAAAGCAAATATCTAATAAAAATAATCCAATGAGTATTGGAAGGCAATGAAATGAGCAGAAAGAGGGTGATACAGAAGCACTGATAAAGCTGTCATACATCTTTAAAACAGTTTGAACTACAGAACATGTTGCATAAACAGACTGCTACGGGCTGCTGCATGAACACGTCACTGCGACAAACAAATGGAGAACATGAACGAGGATTGTTTGCACTTTTATTTGTCTTTATCAGATTCTGTTATTTCATCTTTTGATGACCCTTCCTCCGGTGACGACTCCTCATACCTGCAGACACAGTACAAAGGAAGTGAGTGAAACAAACATCTGACGGTCATCAGCATATCTGAATAAAGAGAGGCAGCTTCTACACTGCTCTGTCCCTGTATTTCCTGTGATCTTAGGTATTATGATTATTAAATATCTGCTGTACTGGGTGATGGTATGATAGTGGAAGGCGAGAGAGTGATTAAAAGGGGGACTATGAGGAAGGAAAGACAGACACCTCAACATAATACATTTTATTTTATGTAATGAATAGTTGCAGATCTAAAGGTCTGTACACACCAAGTCAGTTTTTTCAGTGCGACTGCTCGTTCTGAGCAAGCTTTTGAACGGGAACAATGCATTTTTATGACACTTTCACATCAGGTCCGACAAATCTTCTGCCGACAATCGGAAGTTTTTCTTTTTTTTCTTTTCTTTTTTTTTTTTTTTTTTTTACAGAGAGTGGTCTAATTTTGTTTTTTCTTATTCGGACTGAGATAAGAGCATTTTGTAATTTTTTCCCAGATTCGCTGCAGCTGCTCAATCCGTTTGTAACATACTCTTAGCAAAACACATGTGAAAATAAATATCTAACAGGAAAGAACATAATGAAACAGTTATGCCAAATTAGGTAAATAAATGCTTTAACAGCATTCAATATATTAATCTCTAGCAGCTGATGGGTGCAGGCAGGAGACTGGTTTAAATGTTTGTAGAACAGTAACAGCAACATCTACTATACAGGTTTGAAATAATTTTTCATTTCATTTTTTACGGAATCAGTGGTGAATAGACATTCCGTTGTAAGTTCGTCTTGCAAAATCTTCACGGATTCTGTGTGAACAGGCCTTAAAGCTGACAGAATGAGCCATATTTGAAGCTGTTGTAAAACAGCTGATGAACGCACACCACAATTCTACTCTAATACAGCCTGCAGTTAGGCTAATAGAGTGCAACAGTGCCCACCCAGTTTGAGCCGTCTTGGATGCGGAAGTATTTTTCCCAATGTTTTTTTTTTTCAGGTATTTCAGAAAATCCTTTATAAAAGAGTTGTAAACCATGAACTGAACCAACCAGCTCTGAGGTGAATCACAACATTACAAACGTGAAAATCAGTATTTGAAAATCAGACGACAAAGGTACTATACTTTGTACTTAACTTTTTTTAATGAGGGAACTACAATCTCATGAAGCATTGCAAATTATGTAATGGAATAAAAAAATTAATGAAAATATAACAAATATTTAAAGTTGATTATGACTTTAGAAACAATATAAATACATTTTATTGCGAAATATTTCGATATTTACAAATATACATGGATAGTTTGAGAGTGTAGGGAGAGTGACTCAATTGCGTAATTCAAAGTGCTTAATGGGAGTGGGTGGTCGCTGCAGAGCAGTTTTGGAATGCCTTGTTTGCCGCAATTCTCTAGATCAGTCGAGAAAAGTCGAGATAATGCAGACCGATGGATGGCTTCCACAGAAGCGTATACCATTTATTAACAACCTCAGAGCTCATTTAAAGGGTTACAAGCTGTTCAATATCAATTCCACTATAGAAAAAAGAAATGGTATTTTTACTTTCAGAACAAGACTGTTGCACTCTATAAACTATATTACTTGAATTACTATCATTTATTCTGATTATTAATTTATTGAACTTTGGTTCAATAATACCCTACTAATACCCTTCAGTATTAGTAAAACCACAGTAATTACAGAATTTACCATGATTTTACTACAGTAACAAAATAACTGTGGTATAGTAAAACCATAATCACAAAATGTACCAGTTTTACTACAGTAACGATATTTTACCCATGAGATTAGCAGCACTGTAAAGCCAAAACCATCGTAATAAAAACAGCATGTAGTAATCATGGTTACTACAGTTTTAAAATAGTGACACCATGGTTAATTTAACAAATGTGCCCTTACAAAAATTAACCATGGTTTTGCTATAGTAAAACTAACCATGTTTTTTTTGCCATACTCCTTTTCAAGTCGGTCACTTCGGCGTTTCTCCCAGGAGTAGGTCTGAACGATTAATCTAAATGAAAACAAAATTACGATATGACCGTGCAATTGCACGGTCATATCGTAATTTTGTTTTCATTTAGATTAATCGTACAGTAAGTGCAGCGAACAGCACGTGCAGACTAATTTGTCTAATTAAATTGCAGCCCTTGATAATTTATGCAAATTAGACAAATTAGTCTGCACGGGCTGTTCGCTGCGCTTACTGTATGTGCGCAGTGCTGTTCTCTGTAGTGTATAAAACATACTAAAAGTGAGGCTAATGAGCGGAGCGTGTTATATTTACAGCGCTTTAGATTCACTAATTACACATTTTCGAAGTTGCAAATATGCTAAAAGTTACTATTCAAATCTAAAATAACCCCATAACACTGGGATTTTGAGGACAGATGAATGGATGAGCGCATTTCTCTGCAGTAAAAGGGCATTGTCAACTCAACAACAGACAAACATCTTCCATGTTCCGCCAAATTAAAAGCTTGCACCAAATTAAAAGTTTAAGGTTAAACTGGCGCATGCAAGTGCAAATAAGTACATGAACATAAATATGTTACTGATTTATAATAATTATATAAAAAAATGTATTTCATAGTAGTTTCTTAAAAAACTTTTTATTGGGTTCCAAAAAATAACGATGAAAAAAAGGGCTGAGAACCTATCACGAAGTTGATAAAAACAGGTACAAACTGAACAGACACAATGTGAAGGTGATGTGAATGTTTTTTTTCCCCTGTATGTTTTACAGTATTTATTTAGTCTTGTTCTATTTAAGAGGACTTAGATGTGAACACCCTTTCTTGAACAGTATCCTGTTTTTAATATTGACTGCAGTGTGTATTTCTTTCAGCGAAAAGAAACACAAAGAGCCTTCTGCTGAAGTCGATGAACTTGCTGGTATTCTCCCCTGCAGGGTGAAAAAAGAAGATATCTGCTTTTGAATTGATGGTTCTCGCCTGGGCGGTGGAGAAATTACAGCTCGAATTGCCCACACTTGCTGCACCCAAGCATTCTCACAAAACTGGTGCACTGCCTGGTGATATTTTTTCCCAGGTTGCACAACCAGCTGGTCAAGACATGGTGTGTTCCCTACAAAACGAGAAGGAATTCCTCCGATGCAGCTGCCTTTTTGTCGCTTGATCGTGCCGTGCTTAGAGGCTATACTGAGTTTCGCCCAGTTGAAGAGACAGCCGTGGCAACTTGTGCCCCTTCCACATGGTATGACAATCTAAGCTGGTGCATCTGTCCAAGCCATATAGGCTCACATCCACATTCCATGTGCGCTCCAGTCAACCAAAATCACTGTCCAGGCTATCTGCACATCTTTGAGAAGCCTGGTGTCCATTGAGTGTCACATCTTTCTTAATTTGTCAGAGCTTCAAAACAAGGACAAGCCATTCTTTCTTGACGCTCCGGTGTCACAGCAGGGATTCTCTGGTGACACAATAAATGCTTTCACAATAAATGAGATTCCAACTGCCAAAGAAGCAGTCGCTGGCCAACAAACACATCTTGCCGAGGCAAGGTGTGCTCTGAAGCACAGCACACACTTATTCGGGGCAGCATCCAGCAAATCAGAGCGCCACTGCCGCTCCAGCTGTCCACCAGAGAGCGGAGACTGAGCCAATGGTGGCTCCAGCGGCCATGGCCTAAACCCAAGCTTGTGAAGCAAGTGGACTGAGAAATGTGAAGGAACTAGAGCCTACGGAACAATCTACTGCCTCCAAAGAAGGCCCAGAACACTTCTCTGTGGCCCCATTGAGACTCTTATTCTCCCCATCGTTCCATGGGATCGCAAACATGTTTACAGAATTGCTACTGTTTGTGTTTCTGTTGGCCAAATGTTTGTGGGATGCTGCCTACACTAGATGTGTGTCCCGTTTAATCGGACACTCAGAAAGTAACACATTTTGAAGGGTGCAGCACATGCAGATTATATATTTATTCAATGGAATCGCAGCCTTTTGTAGTTTAATAATCACTAGGACGAATTCATTTTCGTCCCAAAAATATATGAAAAAAAATTTAAATTTTTTTTTATAGCTAATGCCATTTTTATGAATGGATTCATTGATTTAGTCCATGTTTTACCAACGCAGTGTAAGCGGATTTGTCTCATTTTTTAAAATATATATATATTTGGATCTCGAGGTGTAAAGTCTGTATCACTACGCTACCACAGCGGGATGTGAATTCATTTATTTAAAAAAAATCAGCGGTCCGACAGCTATCATTGTCTCATTTAGAACTTAAATGTTTTTTTTAAGTTAACAACAGCAATTTTGGTATGAAAAAATAAATATTTTGCACTGTATCAATACTTAAACTATTTAATCTGAGTAAAGCAGAGATGACAGCAGATGAGTAGAGAACATATATGAAAGGGCTTCTTTCATAAGTCAACCTTTGATGTTTCACAATGAGCCGCCACCAGCAAATACACAAAAACGATACAAAAATTTTGTATTTGACACCTATCCCGAATCCTGACCGTTACCATATTTTTGTACATGTATCAAAAACCTTGTTGGTGACACAATCAAATTTACTATACAAATTTTTTTTCCAGGACTATATTTTTCCAGGAATATTTTTTACATGACTTATTGTTTTTATGAATAGCAGGAAGATCGTAATAAGGGAAACAGAATAAAGCTGATGGAATTCGTAAAGGTAAACAAGGCACAATGATTGGGTATGGAGATGTTGACAGGACCAGATCAGGAAAGATGTGTTAAATTGTTACGTGTCGAAGGTGGTACCTGCACAGGTGACAGAGGATAGAACACTAAGCGTGCAGTTGTTACATGTCAGTGGGTGTGTGTCGGCGATGGCGTGGGGACAAGCGGTTGAAACTCTGCATGGAGTTCGCCAGACTCGCCGGAGAGCCCGACACGCAGGGGAAATGAGTCAGTCGTGGCGTTCGAGGCAAAACCTCATCTGAAGACTCGTAGCTGCACCATACAGGACAAGACAGAGGAAAGAGAAGATAAAGCGAGGAAAGAAGAATGAGTGTTAAAAGAATAAAACAGTAATAGAGAAGAAAGTACAGAGAGGAAGAGAGGCATAAGTATAGACCATTTCAAGATGTTTAAGGAAGTGACATCTTTTTGTTCCTTGAAAATTTCCTGCTAGTTGTTGAACTCAGACTGCGTTCCAAATTAGATAAATCATCCTTATAAGGGCATTTTGAAGGGAGAACAATCATAATAGTCAAGCTGTAAGATCACTTCAAACAAAATCTCCAACAAAAATGACTTAAAAAGGGAGTTCCGAATTACACTTATTTTTGAGACCCACACCTTTTAGCTTTTCAAAGCTCTCACAGTGGATGGTAAAGTCTTCGAAGGGAAAAGAGCTAGAGATGATCACTTCGGAATGGAACGCACCCTCATTCAAAATAACAGTGTTAACAGGATTAACATTACTAACGCTAACACAATTGTCATAAAATGTCATTATTAAAATGTGGACTATGTTGTTTGGTGGCTGGATGCCTCCTGGATACCTGGAACTAATGGAAATAAGTGTATCGATTTCCGAAAAAGCAACAACAAATAGACGCATGAACCACTCAGTGAAGTGAGATGTTCAGTATAAAAATCCGTAGCACGTCTTATCTCTGGTAGGTGAATGACATTTATACAATCTAATTGTAAGTCTGACAGGTAGAGTTCTAAAAGTTACTTTAGATAACTTCCATTATAATAAATGAAGCTGCGCAAGTCATTTACTCTTACGTTTAGTCATTAACAGACGCTTTTATCCTAAAAGACCTAAAAATCCTTATCTTGTCCACAGGTCATGCTGACAGCCTCTTTGAATGGCTTCATTGATTATAATAGGAGCGATTCAATATTCCTGATCTCTCCGCTGAGGACATAATCGTGAGCGTCTAAACTACGATACAATTTCATTGCCTCTCTTGCGTAGATGCTCAGTAACAACATGTCTGGATAACTTCAGGTAAACGTTTGACGTTATTTGAGGAAAATTTTAACTCAGAGCCTTATTTTAAGGATCTGTTAATGATCGCGGAAGTGCTTCAGGAATAGTTGCGTTCTAATTCCTTTATTATTGTTTACATGCTTGAAATGGTCTATTGAGAGGAAAAGAAACAGCTCTATACGTTGTCCTAAAGTTGAAATGTGTAATTTCTGCAACGCTAGCTTCACCAAACGGAATTGTAAATGTCAATGTACTATGTTATGTACCATATACATTGATATGTGGAACAAGTGCTAAAACGGTACTGTCTTTAAGAATAGTGGCAGTTCAATAAGTGTTTCTCAGAAGTGTTTTAGGTTGAGCACATATTAAGAGACTGGAGTTGAATGGCTTCTTTACAACATCCGTGCTATGTGTGATTAAAATTAAATGTTTATTTTATTTTAATTTTTTTGATCAACAATTGACTGTAAAAAACAGAAAGGGTATGAAAAGAGAAATTACTCGATGACAAATGGATTGCGTGGATTTTGCCTTTGGATATGCATTTCTTGGAATGAGTCAAACCAAACTTTTAAGGCCCTGATATACTTTAAGCAAGTGTGACGTCATTTAGAAAAAACTCTGGACAAAAAGGTGTTTTTGAGTTCATTTTGGAGGTTCGAAACAGCTCGTCAGAACGAACTCTAAGGAAACTTCGCACTCACTGCTAAAAACCATTGTTCACGTCACTGGTGGGTGTGACCCCGTCCCCACCTACTTTGAGGCTGACAGCTAATTCAGTTTAAGTTCTTCAGTCAATTAAAATCAGTCAACATGAACACACCGGTGTGCAGTCTTATTACTGAAATGGTGCAAACCTACATTTGTATGATCATTCGCACAGAGACATTTTCCAATCATGAAAGCCATGTGTGAAAGACACATGTTCACATTAAAGATCTCTCTAATTGTTATTCTTTTGTCTATATTATGCTTATTAATGCCTGTCTGACACCCTGTTATACACATATCTTTGCAGTAGTATCAAAGTCATCATAAAATACAATAACAGATGGGATGGCATGAGGGTGAGTAAATGAGAGAATTTTAATTTTTGTATGAACTATCCCTTCAAGTTTATAAAAAACTTTGCGTTTAATATAAAGATATAACTACCAAAATAAATGAAATCCGAAAAAGCAAAGTATGTCAAATATACAGTAGGTAGTCAACCAAAGTAGGCTTTCTACCGCAATGATCAACTCGTGAATGAGTCATTAGAAGTTCAAAACTGCTAAGGGGCGCTATAACCATAGAATTTCAACAGGCCAGAGCTGACTAGGGATGATATGGTATGAAATGTTCAATGTATGATAAATTTCACATAAAATACAGTGGTATTACGGTATAATGGTATTAAGGTGCCTTGCTAAAATTATAAGCAGTATAATATTTATTTATGATATACCGCATTTTCCAGAAATAAAGTCACACCTGAATATAACTCACACCTGGTCAAAATAGCATTGTTCAGAGAAAAAAAAAAAACACAGATAAGTCACATCTTTGTAAAAGTCACTCTGACAGAGGTTAAATTCGGCAGGCACTAGGACCCGGGAGCAGCTACCCACATCCCAGACTTCCCTTCGTCTACTCAGAAGTCAGATGCTCACCTTTAGATGAAATTACCTCAGGAAATACAGATCTCTTTGCTGTATACAAATAAACAGCTTTTAGTCTGTGAGTAAAACAGACTTTTGTGTTCTATTCATTCATTAACTTTAGAGACTGTCTATCTGTGGATATTTCTGATATCTGAACCCTCTATGCTGCGCATTCTCCTGTTCACTGACTGAATGTTTTTACTACGAGTGTTATGAAACATAGAATTTGTTAGAAAAACAATATGATGGGCAGAATGTTTAAACTGGTTGCATAAAGTACTTTGTAAAGGCAAAATTTTACCCTGTCATTTTACCGCTTTTCTACTGTTTCATCTGTGTGTATTTTACCTGTTGCTGCTGGCGCCTAGCTCGAGTCTGTGTTTGTAGCCTGCTGGCTTTTTTAGCATTGCTTATCTGTTTTCAGCTTTTAATCCTTAACATCTGCCATTTTTCAGCGTGCATCGGGTTTTCCCCCACATTATTCTCTTATCGCGATTCAACTGCGTGCATTTTACAGCGCTCACCCGTTTTTCTCCTCTGTGTTACACAGATTATTGCATCGAGCTCAAAGCACCGCTTATCAAGAACAACCATAACAAACAACTGCGTGACGGATGCACATCGATCTCAAACCCTCACCGCTCAGGAACAACAAACAACAACAACCAATTGCGGTAAGTCATGGCATCCGCTAATGTTATTTCTTCCTGCATTGCATGTCACATGTTTACAATAGCTTCTTCCGTCAGCAGTAAGGGATTCACATGTGATAAATTTAAGGAATTAGTCAGGCTGATAGAGAACGTTAATGAGTTAGAAACATGCATCCGAATGCTAGTGGAGGTCAGTGAGAAAGAGAAGCCGGTAGATACTGTTTTGGATGCGGATAGAACAGCGAGCAACACACACACTTTGGTTCCGGCTCTAGAGCCCCCACAGCAGGGCTTTGGGTGACGTCTCGACGGCATACTCACTCAGCAAAGCGACACCGCTCTCACGTTCCTGTTAGGGTTTCCCATAGATTCTCCCCACTCAGTGATGCACCCACTGAGAATCATGTTGAAAGAGCCCTAATCATTGGTGATTCTACTGTATGGAACGTGGAAATAGAGAATCCAGCCACTATTGTTAAATGCATTTCGGGTACCAGAGTGTCTGACATCAGATCAAATTTACAAGTGCTGTCTAATGCTAAACGTAGATTTTCTAAAACCTTTACTCATGTCGGCACTAATGATGTCCGGCTTTGCCAGTTGGAGATCACTAGCGATAATGTTAAAGAGGTGTGTGAATTTGCAAAAATGATGTCAGACATTGTAATATGCTCTGGCACCCTCCCTGCTCGTCGTGGTGACCAGGTTTATAGTAGATTAGTGTCACTGAATGGCTGGATGTCTGAGTGATGTCTGGAGAAGAGCACAGGCTTTATAGACAATTGGAAGAGTTTTTGGGGTAGACCTGACCTGCTAAAGAAAGATGGACTCCATCCCTCCAAGGAAGGTGCCGCTCTCCTCTCTAGTAATTTGGCTCATAGTCTTAATAATGATAGTATTTGACTAACTGGGGCCTTAATCCGAATGTCTGCTAACTGCCTTGAGATGTCACACAGGTCACAAATACAGAGACTGTATCACCTAGATATCACATAGAGACTGTGTCTGTTCCCCGAACTACCAAACACAAAACTCACCAAATCATTTAGAAAACATTTGATTAAGGTCAAACTTGAACAAAACAAAAAAAGTAAAGATAAACATCATATGAAGGAAGGGCTACTAAACATTAGATCTCTTTCTACCAAAGCACTAATTGTAAATTAAATTATTTCAGATCATAGTTCAGCCGGTCTGGCTTAAACCGGCTGAATATATTAGTTTAAATGAATCTTCTCCCCCAGGTTATTGTTATAAACATGAGCCTCATCTGAAGGGTCGAGGAGGTGGTGTTGCTACAATTTACAGTGATGTTTTTGGTGTTACTCAGAGGACAGGATATAAATTTAAGTCTTTTGAACTAATAATGCTTAATGTGACACTGTCAGATATAAATAAAAAAAAATAAAAAAATAGAGTTTTAATTGTTGGTGACATCATTCACAAAGATAATGAAAATGACACATTGGGATTAGCATTTATCGATACTCTCAACTCTCTTGGAGTCAGACAAAATGTGACGGGACCAACTCATCGCCATAATCATATGCTAGATTTAATTCTGTCATATGGAGTTGATGTTGATACAATAGAAATTCTGCCGCGGAGCGATGACATCTCGGATCATTACCTCGTCTCTTATTTGCTACGATCAGCTAATGTTACTCAATCTACACCACGCCATCGTTCAGGTAGAACTATTCTTTCGACCACTAAATATAGATCTGGAAGATTATTAGTGAAGCTATCTCATACACTCAGTAGACCCCAAAGCCTAGAAGAACTTGAAGAAATAACAGAAAATATAAATAAAGACTTCTCTAGCACTCTTGATAGTGTTGCCCCCCTTCGATTAAAGAAAATTAAAGAAAAAAGCCCAGCACCATGGTACAATGATCAGACTCATGCTCTCAAGAGAGCAACTCGGAAAATGGAGCGCAAGTGGAAGAATACAAAATCAGAGGTATTTCGCGGTGCATGGAGGACAGTGTCTGTAGCTACAGACAGGCACTAAAAGCTGCCAGGTCAGCATATTTTAGTAAACTCATAAAACATAACCACAACAATCCTAGGTGTTTATTCAGTACTGTGGCTAAATTGGTTAGAAATAAAGCCTCAACAGAACCAGATATTCCATCGCAGCACAAGAGTAATGACTTCGTGAATTTCTTTACAGATAAAATTGAAATAATCAGAAATAAAATTGGAATTATGCAATCATCTGTCACAGTACCTCAGAAAACAGTGTCTCATAATTTTCCTCATGTGCAACTTCAATCCTTCGCTGTCATAGGTCACGAAGAGCTAACAATATGCATCGAAACATCAAAAGCAACAAAATGTATGTTAGATCCAATACCAACCAAGCTCTTAAAAGAGGTATTCCCTGTAATCTCAGAACCTCCTCTTAACTCCTCGCTATCCTTAGGACATGTCCCATGAAACTTTAAAATGGCAGTTATCAAACCGCTTATTAAGAAGCCACAGCTTGATCCTGGAGAACTGGCTAATTATAGACTGATTTCAAATATCCCATTTATGTCGAAAATACTAGAAAAGGTAGTATCCTCCCAACTAATTCATTTCTACAGAGAAATAGTATATATGAACAATTTCAGTCAGGATTTAGGCCCCATCACAGTACAGAGACAGCACTTATCAGAGTTACAAATGACTTGCTCTTATCTGATCACAGCTGCATTTCACTTCTAGTGCTTTTAGATCTTAGTGCTGCATTCGACACGATAGTTCACGACATTCTCTTGAATAGGCTAGGGAATTATGTTGGCATTTGTGGAGTTGCATTAGCATGGTTTAGGTCCTATTTAACAGACCGCTACCGCTTTGTCTATGTAAATGAAGAATTGTCAAACCAAACAAAAGTATGGAGTGCCACAGGGATCAGTTTTAGGGCCTCTGCTTTTCTCCTTGTATATGCTTACCTTGGGAGATATTATCAGGAATTGTGGAATAAGTTTCCACTGTTATGCCGACAATACCCAACTTCATATTTCTTCAAAACCTGATGAAATTTCACAATTCTCCACATTAGCAGTGTTTATCAATGAAATCAAAGATTGGTTGGCCAGAAATTTCCTTCTACTCAATTCCGACAAAACAGAGGTACTAATTATTGGACCAAAAACCTCTAAAAACAAGCTGCTAAAATTTGACTCTCGATGAATGTACTGTTACATCTTCAACAGTGTTATATTTGATACCAATCTGTCCTTTGAAAATCAAATTACCAATGTTTGTAGAACAGCATTCTTCCACCTAAGAAATACTGCTAAATTATGACAAATGCTATCTGTTGCTGATGCCGAAAAACTAAATCATGACCTCTAGACTAGATTATTGTAATGCATTACTGGGAGGATGTCCAGCAAGATCAATAAATAAACTTCAATTGGTTCAAAATGCAGCAGCCAGAGTGCTGACCAGAACCAAGAAATATGATAATATTTTATGAGCTCCATTTTATCATCATTACATTGGCTACCTGTTAAATTTCATATTAATTTTTAAATTCTGTTAACTACATACAAAGCTTTGAATAGTCTAGCTCCACAGTACTTAAGTGACCTTCTACCATGCTATATTCCATCACGTTCATTACGATCGCAAAATTCTGGCCTGTTAAATGTCTCTAGAATATAAAAATCCACAAAAGGAAGTAGATCCTTTTCATATTTGGCTCCTAAACTATGGAATAGTCTCCCTAACACTGTTCGAGATGCAGACACACTTACTCAGTTTAAGTCTAGACTAAAGACTCAGCTGTTTAGCCAAGCATACACCTAATTTATCCTTCAACTCACAATTAGACTGCTTTAGTTAGGTCTGCCAGAACCAGAAACACTGATCATGATCTATAACTCTGCAATAAATTGAATGGCATCTATGCTAATATTATTCTATTTGTTTCCCTGTCTCAACCTCGGGACTCCTATCCTGAGGTCACCAGAACCGGCTGGATCCAGCTCCATTCCTGCTTCGTGTAGGAATCCACTGCTACGTGTCTCTGAGTGATGATGACTAATAGCAGCCGGTGCCAGCCAAACATCACTTCAGTCTATTACGATGGACTTCAGAGGATGAACTTATGCCAACTCCAACCATAAAACATGGGATACTTCATATGCCATTGCCTGAACCTTGGACTTAGGATAGACCTCACCGAAATTACCGGCCGGTTAAACTGCGATGCACCTAACTGATCTCTGCCTGCATCACCTCGGTCTAATGATGGACTATGCTCTTGAAATGGAATACATAGACTATCAATTAATTGCCAACAAAACCCTCATCAGCCAACTAACAAGGACAATTGCATCCATGTGAACTTCTGCAGTTAATCCAGGATGGATTTCAAAGACATTAGTCATTAATCTTACAGTTCATACAAAATCTGTTTAAACACTGACCCTTAACACTTACTTAGTTTAATAATTTTAAACCATGACTTGCACAATACATAAGTAATATTGGCATTATATTCATGATGTTAGCCAGAGGGGAACTGGCCCCCACAGGGAGCCTGGTTTCTCCCAAGGTTATTTTTCTCCATTAACCAACATCTTATGGAGTTTTGTGTTCCTTGCCACAGTTGCCTTCGGCTTGCTCACTGGGGTTCTGAATACAATTATTATTAATTATTTTTAAACACAAGTCACAATCGTTTTTTATCAAACTACACAATGATGACTAAGACATTATAGATATTACAGTCTCATTTTCTGTTAATGCATGATTTTCTGTAAAGCTGCTTTGAAACGATGTGTGTTGTGAAAGACTCTATACAAATAAAAATGACTTCACTATTTATCTGGTCGCAATGTTTTATTGTTAGTTCATATTTGCTATTAAGCAATATTGCCCCAAAGCTTGATAACACTGATTATTTTTCAGAATAACTACTTGCATTCAGATGTAACCCAAATAGTCTATTGGCAACATATAAATATACGACAAACTTCATTGAGATTGTCGCTCCAATGGTGTGGAGTAGTGTTGGGTTCGAGTCCACCTTAGTCGAGTCTGAGTCTTTAAACAATCGAATCCAAGTTGAGTCCGAGTCCAAAAGGGGCCGAGTCGGACTTAAGACAGAGTCCATAACAGGCAGAGTCCGAGTCGAGTCCGAATGAATCTATTCATGAATCTGGATTAAAATTGTAACCATAAACTCAACATTAATATTTTAAGCTTATTTTAACATTCACAACTAAGAAAAACAATGTCAATATAAATGCAACAAAAACACCTCTGTTGCATTTCATATTCACATGAGTAGTATCCTGCTGATCAAACTTCAAATGGGTTTTAGAGTGAAAGCATATGCTTTAGGTGTATGAAGACAAAACTGTCCTTCAACACACTTCTTACTGTGTTCTGTTGACTTTTTCAATTATATGTTGATTTTTCCCCTCCACTCAAACATAGACTAAAGAAAATGAAAGCTGTGTTAGTCATTACAACCAGTTGTTATTTCAAATTTTAATTTAGTTTTTATTTCTACTTCATTTTCAATTTTTCCATTCAATTTAGTTTTATCTAAAATTATGTGTGAAATACATGTAATTAAACATTTAATGCACTGAATACATTTAATATAGATGCTCAAGATGGCACCGAGTATGGCTGCTGCGTTGCGAGCTCCGACACAACAAGGTAGTGTTTTGTTTGTTTTGTTCACAATTCTTATGTTTTTTGTCTTGGATGTTGTCTGCCTTATTGTCTACGACAGACAAACACTTTTGGACATTGGTTCAGCAATTTCACACCGTAAACCGGACTTCAAATTCCTCAATGCCGACCCGCTGTTTACAAACACGCCAGCGGAGCCCTTTGTCTGTGCTGCTCGGCCACGGAAACGCAGGAGGAAAAGGGGAAACAGAGCCGGTGTTCTCAACAGAGTAAGACACCGTGCAAATCGACCCCCGCTACCCAGTATTCTACTGGAAAATGTTCAGTCTCTGGATAACAAGCTCTGCGAGCTGAAAGCGCGGATCTCTTTCCAACGAGAGACGAGGGACTGCTGCATTATCTTCTTACGGAAACTTGGATGTCTGCGGAGATTCCAGACTCAGCCATTGAACCCGCGGGGTTCTCCGTGCACCGAGCGGACAGAGCGAAAGACCTCTCAGGTAAAAGCAGAGGTGGTGGTGTATGTTTTATGATCAACAAATCCTGGTGTGATCAGAGGAACGTACATTCTATCAAGTCTTTCTGCTCTCCTGATCTGAAATTTCTCATGCTTCTGTATCGACCATTCTGGCTACCAAGGGAATTCACAGCGGTCATTATCACTGCTGTGTACATTCCGCCACAGACCGAGCACTCAAGGAACTGTATGGGATTATAAGCAAACGGGAAACCACGCACCCTGAGGCCGCGTTCATTGTGACCGGGGACTTTAATAAAGCCAGTTTCAAATCTGTTGCACCAAAATACCACCAGCACATTAGTTTCAACACACGAGGGGACCGGGTTTTAGACCATTGCTACTCTCCCTTCCGGGATGGCTACAAATCCCACCCCCGCCCACCATTTGGCAAATTGGACCACTCTTCCATTCTGCTTCTGCCCGCTTACAGGCAGAAACTGAAACAGGAAGCACCCACCCTCAGAACGATCCAATGCTGGTCGGACCAATCAGACTATGCTACAAGACTGTTTTGATCACACGGACTGGGAGATGTTCCGGTCCGCCTCTGATGACGACATTGAGCTTTACGCTGATAGCGTAATGTGTTTCATCAAAAAGTGCGTAGAGGACGTTGTTCCGACCAGAACAACACGGATCTATCCAAACCAGAAGCCATGGATAAATAGCGATGTTCATGCGGCACTTAATGCACGGACCTCCGCTTTTAATTCCGGGAACGCGGAGGAGCATAAACAAGCCAGTTATGCCCTCCGAACAACTATCAGAACAGCAAAACGCCAGTACAGGAACAAGATTGAAGGACAGTTTAACACCACCAACTCTAGAAGCATGTGACAGGGAATTAACATCACAGACTTCAAAGGGAATAAAAACTCCGCCATGAACACCGCTGCCTCTCTCCCGGATGAGCTAAATACTTTTTATGCTCGTTTTGAGGGAAATAACACTGCCCTCGCGGAGAGAGCTCTCGTGGCCGAAGCTACAGAGGTTAGTTCACTCTCCGTCTCTGTAGCAGATGTAACCCGATCCTTCCGACGGGTGAAAATCCGCAAAGCCACAGGCCCAGACGGCATTCCGGGCCGAGTCATCAGAGTGTGCACGAACTAGCTGGCTGGTGTTTTCACGGACATTTTCAACCTTTCCCTCTCTTTGTCTGTAGTCCCCACATGCTTTAAAACATCCACCATTGTGCCTGTTCCAAAGCAATCAAAAATCACTTGCTTAAATGACTGGCGTCCTGTTGCTCTGACCCCCATCATCAGCAAATGCTTTGAGAGACTAATCAGAGATTACATCTGCTCTGTGCTGCCTCTCTCTCTAGACCCATTGCAGTTTGCTTACCGCAACAACCGCTCCACTGATGATGCCATTGCATCTACAATACACACTGCTCTCTCCCACCTGGAAAAAAAGAACACTTATGTCAGCATTCAACACCATAGTGCCCTCCAAGCTAGATGAGAAACTCCGGGCTTTGGGCTTAAACAGCTCGCTGTGCAGCTGGATCCTGGACTTCCTGTCAAGCAGACGCCAGGTGGTTAAAATAGGCAGCAACATCTCATCACTGACCCTCAACACTGGAGCCCCACAGGGCTGTGTTCTGAGCCCACTCTTGTATTCCTTGTACACACATGACTGTGTGGCAACACATAGCTCCAATGCCATCATTAAGTTTGCTGATGACACGACGGTGGTAGGTCTGATCACTGATAATAATGAAACAGCCTACAGAGAGGAGGTGCACACTCTGACACACTGGTGTCAGGAGCACAACCTCACCCTCAACGTCAGTAAGACAAAGGAGCTTGTGGTGGACTTCAGAAGAAAAGACAGAGAACACAGTCCCATCACCATCAATGGAGCACCAGTGGAGAGAGTCAGCAGCTTCAAGTTCCTGGGTGTCCACATCACTGAGGAACTCACGTGGTCCATCCACACTGAAGTCGTTGTGAAGAAGGCTCATCAGCGCCTCTTCTTCCTGAGATGGCTGAGGAAGTTTGGAATGAACCGCCACATCCTCACACGGTTCTACACCTGCACTGTAGAGAGCATCCTGACTGGCTGCATCTCCGCCTGGTACGGCAATAGCACAGCCCACAACCGCAAAGCACTGCAAAGGGTGGTGCGAACTGCCAGACACATCATCGGAGGTGAGCTTCCCTCCCTTCAGGACATATATACCAGGCGGTGTGTGAAAAAAGCTCGGAGGATCATCAGAGACTCCAGCCACCCGGGCCATGGGCTGTTCTCATTGCTACCATCAGGCAGGCGGTATCGCAGCATTAGGACCCGCACAAGCCGACTGCATGATAGCTTCTTCCCCCAAGCAATCAGACTTTTGAACTCTTGATCTCCCACGATCAAATACATCAGCACTGCACTTTATTACTCTTATATCTCACACCGGACTGTCATAAATGATATTATTATATTCTCTCTTAACAACTTACTATCAACCGACAGCCTGAATGTCAATACAGTACAATACAACCTACTGTACATTCTATATATACTATATATACTTGTTTATTGAATAATGTGTATCTATATTGTGTGTATTGTATATTGTACAGTGTATGTTATTATTTGTATATTGTGTTGTGTGTAATTGTGTATATTAGACTTTAAATTGTGTTGTGTTAATTTGATGTTATTGTAAATTGGTATATGTCTCATCACTGTCACGACTGCTATGTTGATCGGAACTGCACCCAAGAATTTCACACACCATTGCACTTGTGTATATGGCTGTGTGACAATAAAAGTGATTTGATTTGATTGATTTAAATGGTAATATTAAAACATTTAATAATGCTCATAAAATTAAACAAAATAAAAACAGAAAAGATGTATTTTTATTCTACTACACTTCACCACACTTTTCAGTCCTCCTGCTGTGTCCAGGTGTAGCCAACTTCCCTAAAGTTAAAATTTTGTTTATGACAAACTCTCATTGAGCTGACGTGTTGTTCTTTTCACATTATATTTAGGATAATAGGTGAATAGAGACTTCTCCCCTCACTTGTGTTCTTCATTGTATTTTCTGACTTTTTTGCCATTGAAACGCAAGTGCCAGCTTTACAGGTAACACATTTGTAGTGCAACCTCTATATGTAATGGACTGAGTTTCCATGGTCTATTTCATCCATAATATTAGTTTAAATATCCCTGATGCCTAGCATATTTGATTTAGTCTCGATATAAAAAAAACTCCAACTCAAGTCTGAACTCGAGTACCCCAACTCTAGTGTGGAGTGTAATGCTGGTGTTCCTGTGTCTGTACGACCAGCGTTTGATTCTGTGTTTAGCGCATTATTTTTCCCATTCTGTTTCTTGTCTCCACTCTTAATATTTACTTTATTACTATTTATAATAAATGATAAAAAAAGGGTACTGTAGTTTTACCAAATTAATATTGTAGTAACCATGTTTTTTGGCAGAAAACATAGATTTGATGATATCAACAACAATTGTGTTACTACCGTAATATGGTATTAATATAGTTATGTTTAATTTTGTGGTTACACTTATTTTCCAACAAAATACCATGATGATACTATGGTACTGTATCTGTAGAGGACATCAGGACAGATCTGTGTTCCAATTTAAGCACAGAGACATTTTTCTAGAAATATTTTTAACAGACATAAGTTTAACACCCAGAGCTTCAACGATTCACACCTTAAAGCGGAGAGGGGAGGTGGTGTTTAAATCTTTTGTTTGAGTGAAAAAGGTGCAGTGGGGACTCTTGCCAGGCAAGATCAAACATGGTCGGTTAGATTAGCAACATTCATTAAAAAAAATATATATATTTACACTAATAACAAACAAACTTTTTAATGGATTTTTAGGATTTTATTAATTCTGGCAGTTTTTTGTTCATTCTATTACTGATTGATTTTATAATGTCGCATAATATTTGGGAGCAGCGTTTAGAAAAGAAAAATGCGTTCAGATTTCATACAATGTCATAATCTTACAAGGCCATCATATTGTGAATGAGGCACAAGTTAACTTTGACACATTGCTGGACAACGTGAACCATTTCACACCGAATAAAGAAACCTCATTTGAAATAAAGATGCCGACTACTGATTTAACCACCAACTAGCTCAAACTGATAATGCTGTGTTACGGTGCATTGATCATATTGTTTTTGAACCAGATTGAATCTCCTGCCTCAGTAAGTTTTTTTCTTCTGCCGTTCAAGCCAAGCATACAGCTTATTTTCATCTGTACAAGGATGCCAACATTATGTAATAAATTTATTCAGAATTCAACCCCAGTTAAACTGTAACACTGGAGAACACACCAGCAACTGTAGAACATTTGGAAATAAAGTGGAGCAAGAACAAATCTTCCTCAGACGTCATGTTCGTTATTTACACGCATCACAGGGCTCGTTGTCTCGGTTCGCTCAGCTGTAGCATGTGCAACACAATGAGACAAAAAGCAATAATGTTCCATACTATTGTGAACTACACTCTCACTATTGTAGGTTACTGTATAATGTAATTAAGTTGAATAATAAACTTTATCATGTAATCATGAACGCTGTCACCCTATGCGACTGTATCGCCAATGATTTTACCATTTAAACACTATTGTGGCAACAAATATAAGTTAAATATGATGTATACATTAAAAACAGTATAATAAGAATGTAATAAGGAACAAATGCCCAACAATGATCTTACAGGACACAGTGTCAGTGCCAGCCACAGCACAAAATGGACAATAAGAAAAACTGGTTTAGAACCTGCAATTAGCAGGTACAGACTGTATCCTGTAGTTGACAACTCCTGAATCATCAAACCAGATGGGATTCTAAAAGAAATTAACTACTCCACACCAACCACTGTAACTGTAAAAGAATTTATACCACAAGTCTGTTGAATGCTTGATTCTGATTGGTTGACGGTCGTTCTAAGGTGTGCAATTATTTTTCAAGTAAACGCACGGCTATGAAGTAGTCCCAGGTCTTGACCGCATAACGGTTCCATCTCACTTCGCCAAATTATTTCAGTTATTTCAAAGAGCCATATAGGCTACCACAACAAAATAACCAATTAAAACAAAGACACTGGTTAAGTACATCGGATAAGAATGACAATGTCTATAATATCCTAAATTTATTTCAATTTCGATTGAAAAGCGTCCTTGGGCTCCCTCTCTTTCGCTCTTGTCTCACCCACACACACACACTGTACATGCTACCACAGCAAAATAAACATATAAACAAAGACATTGATTAAAGTAAATCAGTTAAGAACATCAAACAATGTCTATAATATCCTACATTTACTTCAATTTCGGTTGAAAAGCTCCCTTGTGTAAGTGTGGGGGAGACAAGCCCACACACAAACAGCTGAAGTCAGAAGTTTACATACAACTTAGCCAAATACATTTAAACTCAGTTTTTTACAATTCCTGACATTTAATTGAAGAAAACATTCCCTGGCTTAGGTCAGTTAGGATCACTTCTATATTTTAAGAATGTGAAATGTCAGAATAATAGTACAGAGAATGATTTATTTCAGCTTTTATATCTTTCTTCACATTCCCAGTGGGTAAGAAGTTTACATACACTTTGTTAGTATTTGGTAGCATTGCCTTTAAATTGTTTAACTTGGGTCAAACTTTTTGTGTAGCCTTCCACAAGCTTCTCACAATAAGTTGCTGGAATTTTGGCCCATTCCTTCAGACAGAGCTGGTGTAACCGAGTCAGGTTTGTAGGCCTCCTTACTCGCACATGCTTTTTCAGTTCTGCTCACAAATTTTCTATCAGATTGAAGTCAGGGCTTTGTGATGGCCACTCCAATACCTTGACTTTGTTGTCTTTAAGCCATTTTGCCACAACTTTGGAGGTATGCTTGGGGTCACTGTCCATTTGGAAGACCCTTTTGTGACCGAGCATTAACTTCCTGGCTGATGTCTTGAGATGTTGCTTCAATATATCCACATCATTTTGTTCCTTATGACACCATCTATTTTGTGAAGTGCACCAGTCCTTCCTGCTGCAAAGCACCCCCACATGATGCTGCCACCCCCATGCTTCACAGTTGGGATGGTGTTCTTCGGCTTGCAAGCCTCACTCTTTTTCCTCCAAACATAAAGATGGTCATTATGGCCAAACAGTTCAATTTCTGTTTAATCAGACCAGAGGACATTTCTCCAAAAGTCCCCATGTGCACTTGCAAACTGTAGTCTGGCTTTTTTATGGCAGTTTTGGAGCAGTGGTTTCTTCCTTGCCAAGCAGCCTTTCAGGTTATGTCGATATAGGACTCATTTTCCTGTGGATATAGATACTTGACTACCGGTTTCCTCCAGCATCTTCACAAGGTCCTTTGCTGGTGTTCTGGGATTGATTTGCACTTTTTTGCACCAAACTATGTTCATCTCTAGGAGACAGAATGCATCTCCTTCCTGAGTGGTTTGATGGCTGCGTGGTCCCATGGTGTTTATACTTGCGTACTGTTGTTTGTACAGATGAACGTGGTACCTTCAGGCATTTAGAAATTGCTCTCAAGGATGAACCAGACTTGTGGAGGTTCATAATTTTTTTTCTGAAGTCTTGACTGATTTCTTTTGATATCCCATGATGTCAAGTAAAGAGGCACTGAGTTTGAAGGTAGGCCTTAAAATACATCCACAGGTACACCTCCAATTGACTCCAATTAGCCTATCAGAAGCTAATTTGCTAATTGACTAAAGGCTTTACATCATTTTCTGAAATTTTCCAAGCTGCTTAAAGACACAGTTAACTTAGTGTATGTAAACTTCTGACCCACTGGAATTGTGATAGTCAATTAAAAGTGAAACAATCTGAATTTAAACAGTTGTTGGAAAAATTACTCGTGTCATGCACAAAGTAGATGTTCTAAACTATAGTTTGCCAATATGAAATCTGTGGAGTGGTTAAAAAATGAGTTTTAATGACTTCAACCTAAGTGTAAGTAACCAATGAAAATGAAACATTTTCTATATTTTCAGAAATATCTGCGGGAAACACTCACGCACTCCCCCTCTCCTAAGCTCTCACACACACGTGGACACACATACATATACACATTGCACACACACACACTCGAGATCGAGAAATAGAGCTGTCATGTCAGTCACCAGCATCTCAGTAGGGTTGAAAATGTTTACTTCGGAAATATGGTGACAATCGCTGCTGCTGAGAAGTGCTTAACCTTACATCTTGGCGATTTTGAAGCGATGTTACTTCTGACAAGAGCTGCAACAAATAAAGGTAATCCCACAGGTGATCTCTGTTTCTGAGCTTCTCTCTTTCGATCCCTCAAAAACAAACTCGCACACAAACTCTCACACGCACAAACTTTTTACTCCAGTAAGTGCTCCAGTAAAGCAGCGCAAGCCTCGCTATCCTACATTGCTAGATCTGAAGTGATGTTTTCGAGCAATGAAGACTTGAACTGTATCAGAACAAGACGCTGAATCCATGGCAGAAGTAGTTCCACTCACAAAAGCGTTTTAGGGACGAAAACTAGAAAATGTCTGGATAAAACCCTGAATGATGTATTAAGATATGGTAACCATGGTATATGCAGAATAATTGACTCTGGCCTGTTGAATTATTGAAAAATAATGCACACCCGAGATGGCATTACCACCTCGGGTGTGCGTTATTTTTCAATAATTCAAGGGTCCTTTGTCAATTATTCCTTACATAGAAACTGTTTTATTGATCAAGTGTATCTAGCTTTGATAACCCTTCATTGCTAGTTCGAAAACATCACGTTAGAACAAGCAACGGAGGATGTGCTGCTTTTTGGCACTGGAGTAACAAGGTTGTATGTGTGCGAGTGAAAGAGAAGTGGAGGGATATCGCAGTGCTTTCCATTATAGCTACATGAGGCTGATTAGGATGAAATACATTGAAACATAAAAAGTTTCACATATTAAAAGTTATTTCGGATAATAGAAACTGTTGTATTGATCAAGGCGTGGGGGGTGCGGCTCTATTTGTTGGTTGCAAAACGAGTCTCGTGTGTGTGTGCGTATGCATATGTATGTGTGTGGCCGTGTGTAAGTACGGGGTAGACGAGGAAGCTTTTCAACCAAAATTTAAATAAATGTGGGATATTATAGACATTTTTTGACATTCTTAACTGATTTACTTTAATGCCTTTGTTTATATGGTTATTTTGCTGTAGTAGCCAAACACACATATAATATTTTAACTAATATTTTCATTAATTTCAGATTGCAAAAGCTTTGAAAAAGAGTGGGGGAAATTTATTGAAGTATTGCCATGTAAAGCTAAAGTTAAGAGTGGAAAGTTTCATTAGCTATGTTTCCATCAAAGTTTTTTTTATGCGCATTTTGGGATATTGCATAAAAACTGCTGGATGGAAACACCAAGATGCGAATAAATAAAAAAGGCTGCTTGAGGTGGATGCATTTTTTATTAGATTAGAAAAAATGCGCATAAACTATGATGGAAACACATTTATCAAATAAACTCCTGCTGAATTCATTAGGAATACAACATTTGCACCAAAAAAAAAAAAAAAAGTAATATGACTGAATATAGTCCATATAACTGGACTAACCAGCGGACTAATCGTCGCATCTGAAATGTTGCTCTGGTCATCCTGAAATAACGGTGCCTAGAAAATCCAAAGCCTGCAAAGAGTCTGCTGAAGAGCTAATTTATTGACACTTTTGAAAAATATCTTTTAGATCTGCACAAAGTTATAAGGATGGATGAACACACACACATGGTGCTCCCAGAACTGTGACACACGCTGTCCTTGCCAGACATGAGTCAAAGTTCTTAACAGTGTTTTATCTGTGCGCTCTAAATCGGTAATATTTTATTAATAAAAGACTCGCAGTGGGCCTGGGTAGCTCAGTGGTAAAAACACTGGCTATCACCCCTGGTGTTTGCTATCCGAATCCCAGGGCGTACTGAGTGACTCCAGCCAGGTCTCCTAAGCAACCAAATTGGCCCGGTTGCTAGGGAGGTTAGATTCACATGGGGTAACCACCTCGTGGTAGCTATAATTTGGTTCGTTCTCGGTGGGGCGCATGGTGAGTTGACCGTGGTTGCCGCGGTGGATGGCGTGAAGCCTCCACATGCGCTATGTCTCCATGGCAACACGATCAACAAGCCACGTGATAAGATGCGTGGGTTGACGGACTGAGGCGAATCACTATGCGACCACGAGGATTTAAAAGCACATTGGGAATTGGGCATTCCAAATTGGGAGAAAAAGGGGAAAAATCCAAATAAATAAAAAAGACTCGCATTGGCTACACTATCGGTCAACCTCTAGTTGACAGCGTATCTTTTTTACACAATAATTGGGTGATGTTAAATGTATATATCTTTAGAGAAACGCAATAAATGTTAAATTTGGTAAATTACGTTTTTCTTTTTTAACATTTGAGTATTTTATCTTCTCTGAAATTTTCCATGGACCCCCTAGCACCCCCATCAATGCCCCCTGGGGGTCCACAAATCCATGAAGATTCATGACTCAGGGCACCAAATAAGTCGTGTATCGAGCGGTTCTGTAACTGCTCTGAAGCTACTGAAAACCACTGGCGTGGAATTGGGGGGGGGGGGCACATGTCCCCCCCAATGCTGTGAAGGGGGTGATTTGTCTCCTCTTAATTATCTTTGATAATTATTAATTATTGCTAATAACCAAACTTGCTCCTAAACGTAGCACACTACATTTACTGGAGCCCCATATGAGGTTTTAATGAGTTAGATTCAATTAATTAATTTAAATATTAATTCATAACTAAAGAAATAATTATTATTTCTGATAGTAACACTGATCTAAACAACCAGTAAAGCCCTACAGCATATTTCCCAGCAGGAAGCTGAAAAATTTGGGAAGATATGGAGTGGACATGTTTTCTTTAGTGCTGGCTCAAGTAAGAGCAGGGGAGTCATTACACTGAAAGTAAGCATCTACAATTCAAATGTCTCAAACAGATTAAAGATAAATTGGGAAGAGTCATTATTGTTTAGCAGAAATTCAGGGGCAAAGGTTGATTTTGGCTAATAATTACGCACCTAACGCTGATGATCAGGGCTTTTTTATAGATATTGAAAGGATGTTGCAAGCCACTGGTGCCCCTCATGATTTAATATTGGGAGGAGACTTTAATCTATTAATGGACTTGGTCCTTGTTCATAGTGAAGCAAATGTCTGTAAGCCCCCTAGAGCAAAACTGACGCTTCACTGTATGTGTAAAAATCATGGTCTTACAGATATTTGGAGACTTTTGAACCCATCTGGTAGGGACTATACATTTTTTTTTTAATCAGTCCACAAGATTTATTCTAGAATAGATTTGTTTTGGATATCCAAGTCCCTCATTTCATCTGTTGTTGATTGCTCAATTGGAAACACCTTAGTCTCAGATCACGCCCTGGTGAGTTTAGAGATGTTGCCACATACGGAGAAAAATAAATCAAAGTTGCCGCTTTAATGTATCCCTTTTACAAAATCTTGAATTCCAACAAATGTTAAAGGTTGAAATCAATGTCTATATGAAGACCAACTGGTCCTCGGTGTCCTCTGTGGGCGAGGCTTGGGAGGCACTTAAGGCGCTTCTTAGGGGTCGGATCATACAGTATGCCTCATTCACTAAAAAATCCAAAGCACGAGAACTCGTGGAGTTGCAAGGGAATATTAAAACTGCCAAGGCAGAGCTGAAGCACCGAATATCGTCTGATGGCCTCAGAGAACTGACCCGACTGAAATACAGATATAATACTATTTTGTCACGAAGGTGGAGTTTTGGCTATTCAGGGCAAGATGGTCATATTTTGAGTCGGGGGACAAAGCAGGGAAGTTTTTAGCTAGATATAAAGCAGAGAGAGTCTTTTTCTACCATTCCCTCAGTGAAATCTACTGGTGGTAAAATATTTACCTTGCCCATTGATATTAATAATGCTTTTAAAGAATTCTATCTTGATCTCTATAGTACCACATCTTCATCTACTGATGAAGATATTAGAAACTTAGTGGAACCATTAGAACTCCCTAAACTGACGAATGAGCAATAAAAAAATGTATGCTTGATTCTGAGATAACCTTGGAGGAGCTTGGCGAGGTAATTAAGGCCTTGCCTATAGGCAAGGCTCCGGGGCCAGATGGCTTTGCCACTGAATTTTTTTTAGATCTTATGCTACAGAACTTATACGGAATCATTCAAGAATGGAAAGCTTCTGCCAACCATGACATGCCCAGATCAGTCCGATTCTTAAAAAGGACAAAGATTCAAGCGAGTGTAAGAGTTACCGTCCAATTTCACTGATCCAGCTAGATGTAAAAATATTGTCAAAAATTCTGGCAAATCGATCAAGTTATGACATCTCTTACACATAGATTAGGTGGGGTTTATTCGGGCCCAAAGCTCTTCTGATAACATTAGGCATTTCATCAATATCACGTGGTCAGTGGCGAATGATCAGACTCCGGTCACTGCCATCTCACTTGACGCCGAAAAGGCGTTTGATATGGTAGAATGGGATTATATTTTTAAAATTTTGGAAATATATGGGATCGGGAATACTTTTACTGGATGGATTAATTTATAGACAGCAGGGGTACAAATTAATTAATTTCAGATTATTTTACTCTGGATAGGCGCACCCGGCAGGGTTGCCCTCTTTCCCCATTATTGTTCTGTCTTGCCCTGGAACCATTAGCAGCCGCGATAAGAAGGGAAAATGATTTTCCAGGGGTGGTGGCGGGAGGTATGGTGCATAAGCTTTTGCATTACGCTGATGATATCTTATTATTAATCTCCGACCCCATTAGATCTATGCCTTGCCTCCACATAATTATTAATTCCTTTTCCAAGTTCTCAGGATACAGAGTCAATTGGTCTAAATCCAAAGCTTTGGCTCTGACAGCGTACTGCCTAGTAACGGCTTTTCAGCCGGGTGCCTTCCAGTGGCCAAAACAGGGCATTAAGTATTTGGGCATTTTATTCCCAGCAAATTTGTCTGATTTAGTTGGAGTTCATTTTGACCCCTTAATAAAAAGTTTTGAGCGATGTGGGCAGGTGGGCTTTATTACATTTATCTACGATTGGGAAGGTTAATGTTATTAAAATGAATTGTATTCCAAAATTTAACAACCTGCTACAGTCTCTCCATGTAGATGTCCCCCTCTCTTATTTCAAGCAATTTGATAGCATAGCGACGTACTTCATTTGGAATGGTCGCACTGGTCGCTTCCACCTGAGAGAGCCCTTCCCTGGTTTTGTATTGAACATGAAGTTCTTTCCCCTATTTCGCCATTGCAAAGCCTATCAAACTAATCTGAGAAGTTACACCCCGTTATCTTGCATTTGCACTCGGTATGGACAAAAGTGTCCAGAGTGCTTAATTTGGACATTTATTTAAATGTTGCCTCGAGCATACGGCTGAACCCCAAATTATGTATTAATAAATCCCCTTTCTGCTGGCCAGATTGGATTGTGAGGGGGGTTACTACACTCGGTGACCTATATGACCCCAGCTTAGCTGGGATATGTGAAAAAAAAAGAATTTCACTGTATATGTGCAAATGTATAATGTGTGATAAATAAAGTTAAATTAAATTAAATTATTAATTAAAATTAAATTAAATTATATGAGAGTGGAGTGATGAGATCCTTTGAAAATTTGGTTCAACATTTTGGGATTCCCAGATCTCAGTTCTATAGGTATTTACAGCTGCGCCACCTGCTCTGTACTATTTTTGGGAGTAGCACACACCCCCCTAAACAGCAGATACTATGGGAGAGGTGATTACTGCTTTTGGAAAAGGTCATGAGGCATCAGTGAATTACTCACTGCTAATTCAGAATCTGGGGGACAGAGCTTCAACTTCCATCAAGAGATTATGGGAGAAAGATTTAAACTTGGTATTGGAGGAAGGAGTGTGGGCTAGGATTCTAAAAAAATGTCAAGTCTGTATCTAGAGATGCAAGGGTGTGCCTTATGCAATTCAAGATTTTACATAGATTCTACTGGACCCCCTCTAGATTGTATAGGCTTAGTCTTAAAGACACAACAACCTGCTGGCTATGCCAATCAGAAGATGGAGACACAACCCATGTTTTTTGGTGGTGTGTTAAGATCCAAGAATTTTGGTTGAAGATTCAGAGTTTTATATGTGATGTATTGGGCACTCACATTTCATTTTGCCCCAGACTCTGTATTTTGGGAGATGGGGCGGTCATCCATATGGGGGATGAACACAAAAAATTGGGTTCTGACCAGTGTTGTGATTGGCAGGCAGATTATTTTAAGGGGATGGAAGTCGGATGGAGCACCCTCATTTCCGGAGTGGTGTGCAGAGATGGGGAGGGTTGCAGCTTTTGAGGAGGTGTCAAATAGAAGGTTGGGGTTATGGGATTTGTTTGATAGGAAATGGGGCAGTTATTTAGTGTTTTGGGGGACTCTCGGGGAGGCGCTGTGGAGATAGAAGTTTAGTTTTAATTATGTATGATTATTATATTTTCTTTTTGTGTGTGTGTGTGAGAGAGAGTGAGTGTATTCTTATATGTGACCACAGGGGTATTCGTTGGGGGTCAGGGTGGGGTTGGTGATTGGGGACTAGTGGGGCTTAAAATGTTACATTTTGATTCAATGTATATATGTTGTGTTTTTCTTTGTTATATATCTACAAATCAAAAAATTGTTAATTGAAAAAAAAAAAAAGCTTTTATCGATAATGCTGAGTCAGATTGTCATTCATAGGTATGAACCCTTGCAATTATCAGTTTTTATTAAAAATAACTATCCAGTGTAAAATGTCTCCAAATGGATATAAAGTGTTCTTAGATTTAAATGCGGATGCATGGAGGATTCGGTTTAAGCGTCTAGCGCCCCCTGCAGGAATAAAACACCCAAGACAGTCAGTGGCTGACAACATGCAATTTCGGCCTGTAGGTATGTTACCCACACAAAACTTTCATATTAATTTAGAAAACATGAAATGCATCACATGAACCATATGTGGAGTCAGTGAAGATGTTAAAGGCATCCATAGAAATGATCAGTTGTTTTTCATGGTAAGGAAAGCATGAAATAATAAAATGTTAATTTTCTGAAAAGGGTAAATGTTTTATGAATCATGAACCTAATGCTTTTTCTGAATGTTTGATATGATAGTGTATAAATATTTAAGAGTATGCAATGAATTAGGGATGACTCGATTATACGGTTTTACTATTAACCGCAATTAAAAATATCATGGTTAATTTAACCGTAAAAATTTACAATCCATAGTTAAAAACAGTGAAATGCTTTATTTACACATGGCAAAAATATTATAATGTATAAATATATAAAAGAGTTTTTGTAAGCCTAAATGGGAAAACTCTTTTGCATGTGTGGGTACTGGAGCTGTTGCTATGGTTACGGACGGTGGTCGCGTGGTGCTTTAATGAACATTCAATTCACGTGAAACTGAAGCTTAGACACACAAATTCCAAAACATAAGGAATTTGATCTACCAGATTCGTCTCCATCAAAAAAGTGACTTAAATGGGCCATTTTTAGCTGTGTTGATTTTAAAGTGATGAATTAAAGATGGCACTTTTTGTAACGTTTAAATGTACTGACTGCGGTGCATTGCCGGTAGTTACTATCAACAAGTAAATTTGAAAAGCTGCGTCTTAAATCATTCTCATTCTTTAAAGCATTGCTTCTGTACAAATTCACCGCATTGTTTAATGTCTGATCATGACTAAAGTTGACTTTAAATTGTCTGCTGTAATCAATGTTATTATTCATAGTCCAAAGGTTTATTTGTAAGATGTTGTGGACAGTATTTAGAGTCTGCTGCCGATTCTTTATGTTGGGGTGTCTGACAGAACAACGGATTGCTTAAATAAACTGATGCAGAAAAAAAACTGTTTAATGCCGTGAACTACATGTCGCGCACCCACAATAATCTTACATTTACGCACTTTTGAAGCACTCTGTTTACACTTAAGCACATCACTGAGCTTGGGATGCGCATAAGCGGTGTTGTGCCCTAGATTGGAGCATCTCTTATTACCTAGTTTTTTTTTTGTTTTTTTGTTTTTTGAGTGTGTGTATTTAGCAGTTTTCTTATTATAGGGCTTCCCTTAGCATCCACATAACCCCAAGAAATATGTCCACTTAGACGGTTAGACAATTGTTATAAGATAGGCATTTATTGCATTAGTGCTGTTGCAAATGTGCAAATAATTGTAAAACCATTTAACCACGTTTTTTTCCCTCAGACGGTAATCTGACAGTCAAAAACTCACCGTGGCATCCCTACATTGAATTATACTTTTTTTTATCTGTGCATTAATTTAAACTGTTATTATGCACTGTGTAATGCGCTGTAATGAAACATTACAAAACTTCACAAACCAACCCCCCAAAAGACAATTTCTTTTTTTTTTTTTTTTACGATTTTTAAAGTTTTATGCCTCTGTTCAAACAACATCCGGAAGTGAATAAAGTCTCAGAGCTGGGATTACTCATCCAAATGGTTGAGGAAAGTATGGTTTGACAGTCAGCTGTTTCACACAGAGGGGGAGAGATGGTAACCTGGACCTATTAAATGGGGCAGTTATTTAGTGTTTTTGGGGGACTCTCGGGGAAGGGCTGTGGAGATAGAAGTTTAGTTTTAATTATTTATGATTATTATATTTTCTATATATCTGACATTCAGATAGTCAGTTGCCAGTGTGTTGTTAAGAAAGAATATAATTTATGACAGTCCAGTGTGAGATTAATAAGATTAATAAAGTGCAGTGCTGATGTATATTGATCGTGAGAGATCAAGTGTTCAAAAGTCTGATTGCTTGTGGGGAAGAAGCTGTCATGAAGTCGGCTGGTGGGTGTCCTGATGCTGCGATACCGACTGCCTGATGATAGCAGTGAGAGCAGCCCATGGCTCGGGTGGCTGGAGTCTCTGTTGATCCTCCGAGCTTTTTTCACACACCGCCTGGTATATATGTCCTGGCGGGAGGGAAGCTCACCTCCGATGATGTGTCTGGCAGTTCGCACCACCCTTTGCAGGGCTTTGCAGTGTAGGGCGGTGCTGTTGCTGTACCAGGTGGTGATGCAGCCAGTCAGGATGCTCTCTACAGTGCTAGTGTAGAACCGTGTGACGATGTGGTGGTTCATTCCAAACTTCCTTAGCAGTCTCAGAAAGAGGCGGCGCTAATGAGCCTTCTTCACAACGGCCTCGGTGTGGACGGACAATGTTAGTTCCTCATTGATGTGGACACCGAGGAACTTGAAGCTGCTGACTCTCTCTACCAGTGCTCCATTGATGGTGATGGGGCTGTGTTCTCTGTCTTTTCTCCTGAAGCCCACCACAAGCTCCTTGGTCTTACTGATGTTGAGGGAGAGGTTGTGCTCCGCGTGTCAGAGTGTACACCTCCTCTCTGTAGGCTGTTTCATCATTGTCAGTGATCAGACCTACTGCTGTCGTATCATCAAGATGGCGCCGAGTATGGCTGCTGCGTTGCGAGCTCTGACACAACATAGCAATGTTTTGTTTGTTTTGTTTACAATTCTTATGTTTTTTGTCTTGGATGTTGTCTGCCTTATTGTCTACGACAGACAAACACTTTTGGACATTGGTTCAGCGATCTCACACCGAAAACCGGACTTCACATTCCTCAATGCCGACCCGCTGTTTACAAACACGCAAGCAGAGCCCTTTGTCTGGGCAGCACGGCCGCGGAAACGCAGGAGGAAAAGGGGAAACAGAGCCGGCGTTCTCATCAGAGTAAGACGCCGCGCAAATCGACCCCCGCTACCCACTATTCTACTGGCAAATGTTCAGTCTCTGGATAACAAGCTCTGCGAGCTGAAAGCACGGATCTCTTTCCAACGAGAGACGAGGGACTGCTGCATTATCTGCCTAACAGAAACTTGGATGTCTGCGGAGATTCCAGACTCAGCCATCGAACCCGCGGGGTTCTCCATGCACCGAGCGGACAGAGCGAAAGACCTCTCAGGTAAAACTAGAGGAGGTGGTGTATGTTTTATGATCAACAAATCCTGGTGTGATCAGAGGAACGTACATTCCATCAAGTCTTTCTGTTCTCCTGATCTGGAATTTCTTATGCTTCTGTGTCGACCATTCTGGCTACCGAGGGAATTCACAGCGGTCATTATCACTGCTGTGTACATTCCCCCACAAGCCGACACAGACCGGGCACTCAAGGAACTGTATGGGATTATAAGTGAGCAGGAAACCACGCACCCTGAGGCCGCGTTCATTGTGACCGGGGACTTTAATAAAGCCAGTTTAAAATCAGTCGCACCAAAATATCACCAGCACATTAGTTTCAACACACGAGGGGACCGGGTTTTGGATCATTGCTACTCTCCGTTCCGGGATGGCTACAAATCCCTCCCCCGCCCACCATTTGGCAAATCGGACCACTCTTCCATTCTGCTTCTGCCCGCTTACAGGCAGAAACTGAAACAGGAAGCACCCACCCTCAGAACGATCCAGTGCTGATCGGACCAATCAGACTCTATGCTACAAGACTGTTTTGATCACACGGACTGGGAGATGTTCCGGTCCGCCTCTGATGACGACATCGAGCTTTACGCTGATAGCGTAATGTGTTTCATCAGAACGTGCGTAGAGGAAGTGATTCCAACCAGAACTGTACGAATCTATCTGAATCAGAAGCCGTGGATCAATAGCGATGTTCGCGCGGCACTTAATGTGCGGTCCTCCGCTTTTAATTCCGGGAACGCGGAGGAGCATAAACAAGCCAGTTATGCCCTCCGAAAAACTATCAAAACAGCAAAACGCCAGTACAGGAACAAGATTGAAGGACAGTTTAACATCACCAACTCTAGAAGCATGTGGCAGGGAATTAATATCATCACGGACTTTAAAGGGAATAAAAACTCCGCCATGAACACCGCTGCCTCTCTACCGGATGAGCTAAATACTTTTTATGCTCGTTTTGAGGGAAATAACACCGCCCTCGCGGAGAGAGCTCTCGCGGCTGAAGCTACAGAGGTTAGTTCACTCTCCGTCTCTGTAGCGGATGTAACCCGATCCTTCCGACGGGTGAATATCCGCAAAGCCGCGGGCCCAGACGGCATTCCGGGCCGCGTCATCAGAGCGTGCGCGAACCAGTTGGCTGGTGTTTTTACGGACATTTTCAACCTTTCCCTCTCTTTGTCTGTAGTCCCCACATGCTTTAAAACATCCACCATTGTGCCTGTTCGAAAACAATCAAAAATAACTTGTTTAAATGACTGGCGTCCTGTTGCTCTGACCCCCATCATCAGCAAATGTTTTGAGAGACTAATCAGAGATTACATCTGCTTTGTCTTGCCACTCAATCTTGACCCGCTGATTAGATGTTGCTGCCCATTCTAACCACCTGGCGTCTGCTTGACAGGAAGTCCAGGATCCAGCTGCACAGTGAGCTATTTAAGCCCAGAGCCCGAAGTTTCACATCAAGCTTGGAGGGCACTATGGTGTTGAATGCTGAGCTGTAGTCTACAAACAGCATTCTCACATATGTGTTCCTTTTCTCCAGGTGGGAGAAAGCAGTGTGTAGTGTAGATGCAATGGCATCAACAGTGGAGCGGTTGTTGCGGTAAGCAAACTGCAGTCCAGTGAGGCAGGCAGCACAGAGCAGATGTAATCCGATTATTCTCTCAAAGCGTTTGCTGATGATGGGGGGTGAGAGCAACAGGACGCCAGTCATTTAAGTAGTGCCGACCGATTTATTCTTTTTTCAGAACATATAATGCAGAAAACAATGCTTTAGAATTGGTGTCATTACGTAGTTTGTCCAGCAGAGCGCGCTCCGACTCCATTGTTTACAGAGCTGAGCTGACGGTGGCTCTGCAGACAGGGTTACAAATTGCTAACTAGATTGTGAAATACATATTGGAAAGTTAATAAACAATGACCCCATCATTTTCCCTTTTCAATATAACTAATATAACGTTAACCCTGTCCCTGACAACCATGTCACTCATGTCTGTTTGCTGTTAGCCAGCTATAGTTTGTCAGTGCAGTCAGTAATGTAGCAGATTGAAAGGTAAACATCAGAGCATCTTTTTGCAGCTCAGCAGACAACAGTGCGGTAGTGGACTGTGTCTGCCGAGTGTTGATTTCATGCTACGCTGTTACCTAGTTGGTGAGACACAATGCTGGAAAGTAAAATAAACAACGTCTGTCTTTTATGCTCCGTGACAACGAGCTTATAGCTAACTAGCTAATCACGTAGCAACTTTCATTGTTGTCAGCTGAGTGGAAGCTAATGTGTAAACATGTATTCACCAAACTGTTTTGTTCAGGATTCACAGTTTGGTACTACCTTCAACCGAACAATTCCAGTCGTTGCATTAATAAAATGTAATATTTAGAAGTCTGGTTTTCCACCGTTGAAAGTTTCCCCTGAACTTGTATCGCAGAATACAGTGCAACACCGCTGTCGCTGTTATCTTGACTCAGCAGTATTAATAAAGTCAGCATTTGACTGATACTAAACAGTACTGATGTTTATTTAGCTATTTATTGTATTTTTATTTATTCTTTATTTTCTCAGTGTTCATTTCTAGAATTTGTTGACAATGTATAATAATGTCAAATATTCTTGAAATAGAAAGCAGCCTTCTGAGTACCTTTGCATAGTCATATCGGTGCAAAATCGGTGCAAAATCCACATAGAAAAGGTCTGTTTTCATTCCAGCTCAAACATTTACTATAATCGGCCACCATATCGGTAATCAGTGAATTTTCCCTCTCTAAAATCAGTATCGGTCTCAAATCCCATATCGGTCAGGCTCTACATTTAAGCAAGTGATTTTGGATTTCTTCGGTACAAGCACAATGGTGGATGTTTTAAAGCATGTGGGGACCACAAACAAGGAGAGGGAAAGGTTGAAAATATCCGTAAAAAAACAAAACACCAACCAGTTCACGCATGCTCCGATGACACGGCCCAGAATGCCGTCTGGACCCACGGCTTTATGGATATTCACCCATTGGAAGGATCGGGTTACATCCGCTACAGAGACGGAGAGTGAACTAACCTCTGTAGCTTCAGCCGCGAGAGCTCTTTCTGCGAGGGCGGTGTTATTTCCCTCGAAATGAGCATTAAAAATGATTAAGCTCATCCAGGAGAGAGGCAGCGGTGTTCACGGCAGAGTTTTTATTCTCTGTGAATTCCGTGATGATATTAATTCCATGCCACATGCTTCTAGAGTTGGTGGTATTGAACTGCCTTCAATCTTGTCCCTGTACTGGCGTTTGGCTGCTCTGATGGTTTTGCAGAGGGCATAACTGGCTTGTTTATGCTCCTCCACTTTCCCGGGATTAAAAGCGGAGGTCCGCGCATTAAGTGCCGCACGAACATCGCTATTAATCCACGTTTTTTGGTTAGGGTAGATCCGTATAGTTTTGGTCAGTACTACATCTATGCACTTCCTGATGAAACACGTTACGGTATCAGCATAGACCTCGATATCATCAGAGGCGGACCGAACATCTCCCAGTCTACGTGATCAAAACAGTCTTGTAGCATAGAATCTGATTGGTCCGACCAGCACTGGATCGTTCTGAGGGCGGGTGCTGGGATTTGCAGCCATCCCGGAAGGGAGAGTAGCAATGGTCCAAAACCCGGTCCTCTCGTGTGTTGAAACTGATGTGTTGGTAGTATTTCGGTGCTATTGACTTGAAGTTGGCTTTGTTAAAGTCCCCAGTCACAATGAATGTGGCCTCAGGGTGCACGGTTTCCTGCTCACTTATACTCCCATACAGTTACTTGAGTGCCCGGTCTGTTGGCTTGTGGCGGGATGTACACAGCTGTGATAATGACCGCTGTGAATTCCCTCTGTAGCCAGAATGGTTGACACAGAAGCATGAGAAATTCCAGATCAGGAGAGCAGAAAGACTTGATAGAATGTACGTTCCTCTGATCACACCAGGATTTGTTGATCATAAAACATACACCACCACCTCTGCTTTTACCTGAGTGGACTTTCACTCGGTCCGCTCAGTGCACAGAGAACCCCACGGGTTCGATGGCTGAGTCTGGAATCTTTGCAGACATTCAAGTTTCTGTGAGGCAGATAATGCAGCAGTCCCTCATCTCTCGTTGGAAAAAGATCCGCACTCTCAGCTCGCAGAGCTTGTTGTCCAGAGACTGAACATTTGCCAGTAGAATACTGGATAGCAGGGGTCGATTTGCATGACGTCTTGGTCTGATGAGAACGCCGGCTCTCCTTCCCCTTTTCCAGCTGCGTTTCCGCGGCCGGGCTGCCCAGACAAAGGGCTCCGCTGGCACGTTTGAAAAGAGCGGGTCGGCATTGAGGTATTTAAAGTCTGGTTTTTGGTGTGCTATTGCAGAACCAACGTCCAAAAGTGTTTGTCTATCATAGACAATAAGGCAGACAACATCCAAGACAAAAAAACATAAGAATTGTAGGCAAAACAAAAAAACTGCAATATTGAATCGGAGCTCGCAACGCAACAGCCATACTCAGCGCCATCTTGAACTACTCCAAGTTTAATGCCACTCCCGATCTGATCAGCTGCATGTGTGTGTGCACTCCAAATGAACGTAACAGGTTATCAACACAGAGACTGATATAAAAGACAGTGTTCAATCCCATTACGATTGCACACTGTGTGATTGTAGCTCAACTTGGTCCAACATGCATGTATACATAGCCTTATGTTAAGACCATAACTGGCCTCGGTGTGCGCATGTTTATGAACGGTCTCCTTTCTTTTCACCCATAAAAAAGCTTTAGTTACGTGACGCTTCCAAGTTATGGGCACTTCTTATCGGATAGGCTATATATGGGAGAATCAAACATCCACCGCTCCTTTTACCAAGTGTACTGCATCTATAGCTAACATCTGGGAGGCGATCATTCTGACAAACTTTGCGAGTTGAACTGTAATGATAAATTATTTAATATTGCAACGCTGCTCAGCGATAACCGCTAGAGGGCGCATCTCTATCGGCTGGGGTTTATGATTATACACACAAATTGTTTGATATACAGGTGCTGGTCATATAATTAGAATATCATCAAAAAGTTGATTTATTTCACTAATTCCATTCAAAAAGTGAAACTTGTATATTATATTCATTCATTACACACAGACTGATATATTTCAAATGTTTATTTCTTTTAATTTTGATGATTATAACTGACAACTAAGGAAAATCAGAACCAAATTCAGTATCTCAGAAAATTAGAATATTACTTAAGACCAATACAAAGAAAGGATTTTTAGAAATCTTGGCCAATTGAAAAGTATGAACATGAAAAGTATGAGCACGTACAGCACTCAATACTTAGTTGGGGCTCCTTTTGCCTGAATTACTGCAGCAATGCGGCGTGGCATGGAGTCGATCAGTCTGTGGCACTGCTCAGGTGTTACGAGAGCCCAGGTTGCTCTGATAGTGGCCTTCAGCTCTTCTGCATTGTTGGGTCTGGCATATCGCATCTTCCTCTTCACAATACCCCATAGATTTTCTATGGGGTTAAGGTCAGGCGAGTTTGCTGGCCAATTAAGAACAGGGATACCATGGTCCTTAAACCAGATACTGGTTGCTTTGGCACTGTGTGCAGGTGCCAAGTCCTGTTGGAAAATGAAATCTGCATCTCCATAAAGTTGGTCAGCAGCAGGAAGCTAGAAGTGCTCTAAAACTTCCTGGTATATGGCTGCGTTGACCTTGGACCTCAGAAAACACCCCAAACCATCACTGACTGTGGAAACTTTACACTGGACCTCAAGCAACGTGGATTGTGTGCCTCTCCTCTCTTCCTCCAGACTCTGGGACCCTGATTTCCAAAGGAAATGCAAAATTTACTTTCATCAGAGAACATAACTTTGGACCACTCAGCAGCAATCCAGTCCTTTTTGTCTTCAGCCCAGGCGAGACGCTTCTGACGCTGTCTGTTGTTCAAGAGCGGCTTGACACAAGGAATGCAACAGCTGAAACCCATGTCTTGCATACGTCTGTGCGTAGTGGTTCTTGAAGCACTGACTCCAGCTGCAGTCCACTCTTTGTGAATCTCCCCCACATTTTTGAATGGGTTTTGTTTCACAATCCTCTCCAGGGTGAGGTTATCCCTATTGCTTGTACACTTTTTTCTACCACATCTTTTCCTTCCCTTCGCCTCTCTATTAATGTGCTTGGACACAGAGCTCTGTGAACAGCCAGCCTCTTTTGCAATGACCTTTTGTGTCTTGCCCTCCTTGTGCAACGTGTCAATGGTCGTCTTTTGGACAACTGTCAAGTCAGCAGTCTTCCCCATGATTGTGTAGCGTACAGAACTAGACTGAGAGACCATTTAAAGGCCTTTGCAGGTGTTTTGAGTTAATTAGCTGATTAGAGTGTGGCACCAGGTGTCTTCAATATTGAACCTTTTCACAATATTCTAATTTTCTGAGATACTGAATTTGGGATTTTCCTTAGTTGTCAGTTATAATCAAAATTAAAAGAAATAAACATTTGAAATATATCAGTCTGTGTGTAATGAATGAATATAATATACAAGTTTCACTTTTTGAATGGAATTAGTGAAATAAATCAACTTTTTGATGATATTCTAATTATATGACCAGCACCTGTACAATGACTACTTTCCAGATAAACTTGATAATTTATAGATATTGATTTCTAGATAACTTTATAGATAGTCTTGGTTTAGATCAAATGAATACCTACACTGGCTAAGAAGTATTTAGCAGTTTTCTTATTTATTTTTGAACATATGGATGTATCAGATTTGAATTTATTTTACATTTACACTATTGACAACCTCCCCCTGTGGTGCATTTGTACATTTTACTTGCACACCTTTGTTTCCTATAATGAAAAGAACTTGAATTTCTCTAACCAGGTCGCCTTGCATTCTAATAAAGAACATGCAATTTGAATCATGTTGGAGTACATTTAAAATTTGAAAGAATCTAATCTTGAATCATCCACAAGTTTGATAAAAATCGAGATTTTTTTTTTCTTTTCCCCATATCGCCCAGCCCAATTTAATTCTTAATTCAATCAATTGTGCAGCCTTAATGGATACCATCTCAGAAGTCAAAGTCTGCAGAATTAGAGCATTTTGGATGATCATCATCTCATCATGATCCGTATATGCTTCTTTTACTGTCACATCAGCAATGCAGGTTTTTCCTCAATGTGAAAATATCAAAGAATAGGAATTAAATATTTCAAATTCTGAGGAGTGTCAACCCTTCTACATTAAGTGGCTATTATTATTATTATTTCTGGATTGAGTATTTAAATTCCCAGTTTTTAAAGAGCATTTGGTCTACAGAAAACTGTGACATTACTGCACATCATTGTCTCTGTGTCTGATTTAGAATGGGCAAAACTCTAGATCTAACAACCTGTAGATGAAATTAACTGTTATGGTTATCCTTCCAGCCATAATTTGCACTGTAAAAAAAATCAATGACAGCTGTATCTAATCAATTCTGACAAGTGACCCTGGTATAAGCTGGATAATCCATGGCTAGGTGTGCATTAAATGATTTGAACGCACTTTGTGGAGGCATTAAAATGGTTTAATGCACACCTAGCTGTGGATTATCCCTTATTTAGAGCCTCTTGTAACCGATAATGGAACAAACACATCGCCCAAAACGCATCTTAAAGATACAAGCCTGAAATTCATTCAAAAACTCACACACATAACAACAGAAGAGTCTTTGTGTACACAAACAACATAAAAGGGCTTGCACCAGTTTATTTTGCTGATTTGCAAAAAATCAGCTTAAAATAGAGAGAACGGGTAGGGAGACGTGTTTTTTTTTATTATTATTCTTTGTCTCCTACTTCTCAACGTATTGCTCTCCTCTTGCTCTATCTCTCTCTGCATTTCATTGCTGGTCTCTTGCTCACGGGACAGTGCATGCACCTGACGACTCAACAGCCAGATTTCAAGCAGATATGAGCACCATTGTAGCATCTGCGATTAGTCTGGGCAAGTCTCAGAAGTGCGCACACTAAAGGCCATTGGTCGTGCGATCTGAGACCTCCCAACGCAGACCAGTCACCGACTCAAATCAAGCAGACAAGCTTGAGTCGTGCAGTTCGCACTAGGCTTATTGATCCAGGAAGCGGCTAGTGCAGTTTGGTTCTGCTTTGGAGCCTTTACTGTTTGATGTGTCTCAAATGCAACAAAAAAAAAATGCAGCACATAATCAAAGAGTTGGCCAACTTTGCCATGCAAGTTACAAAATGCGACCACTTAATTGCAGACTGGAGCCCTGTCATTGGTCATTTGTTAGGGAACTGGACTACACTGGTTGCACTGTAGATACAGTAACAGTGTTGCACTGCTGCTGTATAGTCATGTAGGAAAAACAGTCTTTATAATGCCTGATGACAGCACCTGGGCTCAAGAAAGTGAGCACAAAAAGATGGACATGTATGTGAATGAATGTGTAAAGAGAGACATATTTATTAACATTATCAGGCTATTTCTTAAGCTTAAGGTATCCTAAACACACTGAGCCTTACCTAAGTGACTTGAACACTGAAATGTGAGAGACAGGAAGAGCTTTACCTGAACATCTCGGTCAGTTCTCCTTTAAAAAGTGCCACCAGCACTGGAAACCCAACACACGCAGGGACCAGATAGAGCAAAGCAGGCTGGGCAGCAAAACACAACCATTTAATGCTAGCTTTCTTTTCATGCGTGTTCATTTCTTTGTAGAAATCAAGGCTTTGTAGCAAAGTACACTTAATTTTCATGTTTTCTCACCTGAGCATGTTTGAAGGTGTGCATGACGAATATGGTAAGACCCAGACCGAAGATGTACGCTAGGAAACTGGTGTAGAAGTACGTTCTTGTGTTCTTCTTTAAACTGGGGGGGCCAAAACAAATAATCAGAATATGCCACAAAACAATTAGAGGTCAGACCAAACAGACTAAAGATCTTTACCTGACATCAAAGCGCAGGAGCAGAGCGATGAAGATTCCTGGCAGAACAGAAAGAGTGGATTCATGATTGAGTATTTCCTTTGAATCATGAAGATGCTGTTTACAGCTAAATGACTGGGCAGAACAGACTATATCATTACAGGCTTTGTATTTTTCTTACGCTTGGCCTCAAGGCTGCTGTCAAAACCAAACAGATCAATGTTTCCTAGAAAGTTAAAACATGATCTTTGCAAAACTACCTGGAATGACAATGTCTCCCAGTCCCAGCATGGCAAAATTACTGGCATCCAAACCTCTCTCCAATAAATCTTGTGGGAAAACCACTAGAATGGAAATAAGAGTGAAAGAAAGTGAAAGATGAACTTTGACAAACAAATTACCAGGGCTTTTCCAGTTGTTTATGATTACTGGATGGGGATTTGTAAACAATTTTATAGCGATTGAACTGACAGAGCAAATTTTAATGATAAAATGTTTTAGAGCTAAGCGTAACTAGAAAAATGTACTGTATATTTACTAATCGAACTTTCCATTAATTTTCTGGAAAAATCGCTATTTCCAGGTTTTCTCTGACCATGGGAACTCTGTTCAATGAAAAGTACCCTTAAGGATTGCAGAGTACATAATCATATCATTTTAATATGCTTTGCATTTAAAATAGCGGTTCTGATTTCAAATTCCTATCAAAATTGTCATGTAATAAACCAAGAGAACTTTAAAAATACTTTTATTAGTGACTGTGTATACAACTATATAAAGAGAATTGACAGTTCATACTGAAAATATTTTACAGTCATTAAGGTAGACAATAGGGGTGTAACGGTACACATATTCATCCCAAACCGTCACGGTACTGACGTCACGGTTCGGTGCATGCAGTCAGACGAAGAATAACATCTGAGTCAGTCACAGGCGATCCACACTCCGATCCAGAAGGGGGCGCACGGTAATGCCACCACAACAGGAAAAAGAGCAGAAGAGGCCATCTATGCACCAACCCAAAACAAGAATGGCTTCTCCTAATGCACAAGTTTTATTTTTTTTATTAAGAGATGCTTTTCAGTTTTGTAGCTGATTGTGACCAAATACCTTTTGTTTTTTTTTATCAACCCTACAAAAAAATATGGCCTACGCAAGAGTGCATTCTGTTTATTGCTTAGTGCTTAATACACTAAAGGAGGCTGTACTGTACCAACTACCTCAGGGGGGACTAAATGCCGCTAGGTGTAACAAACTGTAATTTGCACTACAGTCTGTTCAAAATAAATGAAAAGAAACCTAGCATTTGGGATTTGTTGCTTTTTCCTGTTGTACTGACCTCGTATCAAACCATGACCCCAAAACCGAGGTACGTACTGAACCGTGACTTCTGTGTACCATTACACCCCTAGTAGACAAACATATGCAGCCTTCTACGTAGCGACTAAATCACACGCATATGGGACCAAATTTTGCGTTATGCGACTAAAATATTTATTTTATTAGCCGCTGGATTCAGTCTCGTCTTTTACAGTGTGTTGTGTCTTATTAGTGCACGCACTGAAGGAAATTGACCTTATTTGGCTGCAGTGGGTCCGGATCTGTCATGATCGCGCTGTCTCCATCACTTTAGTTCAGCCGTGAAATGGCACTGACATTTTTTTTTTTCTCCCAATTTGGAATGCCCAATTCCTAATGTGCTCTAAGTCCTCGTGGTCGTGTAGTGATTCGCCTCACTCCGGGTGGCGGAGGAAGAATCTCAGTTGCTTCCACTTCTGAGACCGTCAACCCGCACATCTTATCACGTGGCTTGTTGAGCACGTTGCCACGGAGTCATAGCGTGTGACTTCACGCCATCCACTGCGCCATCCACGCTCAACTCACCACGCGCCCCACCGAGAACGAACCACATTATAGCGACCACGAGGAGGTTACCCCATGTGCCTCTACCCTCCTTAGCAACCGGGTCAATTCGGTTGCTTAGGAGACCTGGCTGGAGTCACTCAGCACACCCTGGGATTCGAACTAGCGAACTCCAGGGGTGGTAGCCAGCGTCTTTTACCACTGAGCTACCGCGGCATTGACATGTAATGTCATTTTTTACTTTGATGGAACTTTTCCCCAGACTGTTTTCACAGCATTCTCCATTTTAAAGCATGCTACAGACCAGAAACGCACCTGTTGGACGGTAAAAGTGTTGCAAAACTCGAGAACTTGTAGATTTGAATTGGAGATCTTGTACAATAAATATTTGTACAAGCAAGTCATACCCATCAAAAAGTTTCCTTTTGCTTCGTTCCGTGTACTTTGTATCCAAAGGCAAGACACAGGCACCCCATTTTCATTTCATCTCTTTTAAAATCCTTTGTGTTATTAACAGTCAGTTGGTGATCAGAAAGACAAAAAGAAACATTATTTCTAATCATACACTGCAGGCTCAACTTCTGCCAGCAATGCTAGGGTACTCAGACTACTAATTTATGTCTTTAAATGGCGTAATATGGTGCAATTGTTAAGCTCATAAGGCCCGATATATCTATATTTGACACTTATTAAAATATACTGAAATAAATTAACGGATAAACATTGTATATAATCATAAGATTGAAGTGGGCCCTGACAACCTTATTCTTGGTACTTCATTACTAAGAAATAAAATAAAGCAATACACTTTCAGAATAATTACAATTATAGCGTTAAAGCAAAGAAAAATTTACCACGAATGCAAGGATGGAGTGGAGAGAAATATAGATGGAGAGATCAATAACAAAATTAAGAACCGTAAATTTAACACATGGGAACTGCTTAAAGAAGTAATTATATAATATTAAATGATGACAATTCATTCTGTTTGACAGAAATGCAACAAGCAATTATACTGCCCTACAAAAGCAAAACAAAACTGAGTTCTGACTGAAACAGGTCTCTTGTGATCTGTTTGGTGACAGATGAGTTTGTTTTGCTGAAATTCAGAGAAAACATTGTGTGAAAATGCAGTAAATACAAAATCCACATCAAAATAATGAGCAATTTTTTGTCAGTTTTAATGTTAGTTATGAAGTATGGCCTTTGTAGGGTAATTAAGGGTACTGCTATTTTTTTTCTCCCCAGTGAACACAACGTGTAAAATCATGGAGGGACGGATGGAAAGTAATTTCATGTAAGCACCAAAGGTTATTTTCATGGCAAAAACAGAGTAAAGTGCAATGACAAACAATAAACAAAAAAACTATTACAGCACTGTAAAAAGATGTATATAAAAGAGATTCAAGGCACAGGTCTCGCAAAACACTGTATCCAGCCATAGTTGCGAATGGTACTACGAGCTAAAATTGGCTGGGATGGTGCTTTATAAAAAAGGACTGCACTGCTGCGGGACAACAGAGGAATCTGCATGACCGGACCTGGCGCAACAGAGTGTGGCACGGGACAAGTTTTGATTGCTGAGTGCAGGTGGGATGATGTGGGGGCGGGAACGGGACAAAACATAAATATCTAAAAAATAAAATAGTTCCTCAAATGTATTTTATGTATTTAAGGTACAGAAATGTTATTTGTGTTATTCGTCTATTGTGCAAGAGCAACAATAAACGATTCACAGACGCAGGGTTGGAAGCTAATTTATACAAATGCTTCCTTGTGCTCAGTGCAGCGGAAAGTACCTTAGTGCTATGGATGTTAAAAGGTTAAAAACAAAAATTTGAAGCCAACCAAAAGGTCAATCAGATATTTGAGTGTTAACAAAACCTGTTTTTTCTTTTTCAGGTTGGAATTGTAAAAAAGCCTATTATACTGGACAGAATCTTAGAGAAGGATATAGCTGCAGGCATTGCTCCAAAAAGGGGTGGTTGCTCCAAACCGCCATTGAAGATATAGGGAGCCCCATACCAAACCCTTTCCCTAACCTTAACCGTGAGTGGAAGTGACGCCACATTTTGGATTTATCGCAACCCCATTTTGAAGAAAACCATGCCCCTTTTTGACATAACTCCGCCCTCTGTTGGAGGTCTCCGGCCTGCAGCTATACCTACTTGGAATCTTATGGGAGAGGGACTGAAAAATTTGCGTAGACCTCTACCAGCAGGCTGAATTCAAAATTGACAATTCTTATTTTCTTATTGGATGTTGGGGTTTTTATTATAAATGATTTGTGCACTTTTTTTTTTTTTTTTTTTTTAAATGGTTTGCCCTCTTAATCTTTAATCAAAACCAATAACTTTCAAAAAGAATTTGCTTTTGTGTTGCGAGGACAAGTGGCTTTTTTTTTGTTTTTTTTTTGTGCAGCTGGAGCTTTCTTAGGATGTACAGTTCGAGTAAGTGTTCTTTATTCATTATGTTTTGAGTATTGGGATTAAAACATGGGTATATTGTTTTTTTAACTCACTTGTTTCTCATTCATCTGTATTGGCACAATGGCTCCTTCCTCATCGTTAGCTATGACCGTGATGTGCTGTGCACATTTCTGGACTGGTTATGTAGTAATGTTGACAGTTAGACAATCATTCGGTTCTCATAACTTTAGAAAAGCTGTCCGGTATTGAGATCGCTTCTCAAGTTTCCCCAGTAAGCGGCTCTTGCATGTGCAGCGTGGTAGAAAGGGGTGTGTGTGTGTGTGTGTGGCTATAAAAGCCTATTGGCCATTTAAAAAAAAATGGGATGAGTCGTTCGACGTGTCCCGCCCCCATGTTCTGATTTCCTGTTTCAGTAGGAAATACTTTAAAAATTGAACAAATAGGCTTGTGCTGCATCTATGCAAGGGTTTGGAATGCATCAATGTTTTTTTTTTTTTTTTTTTTTTTGCATAGTAGTTTTGATACAGTAGCACTTAAATCATTTTTTAATAATATAATTATTCTATTTTCATTAGTTTCCAACCTTGTGAAAATTTTGTATGAAATTTCAAACAGTGACAACAGCTTGTATCATTATTAAAATTGCAATTTCATGACATCATATAAATTGATAGAATGTGAAATTTGTACACAAGCTAAAATATGATTAAAGGATCAAAAGTGAAAAATGAAAATAAAATGTACAATCTTGCATTCTATATTGCGTGAAATCATATATATGAAAACTAATACACTGATCAGCCACAACATTAAAACCACCTTCCTAATATTGTGTAGGTCCCCCTCGTGCCGCCAAAACAGTGCCAACCCGCATCTCAGAATAACATTGAGATACAATTCTTCTCACCACAATTGTACAGAGCGGTTATCCGAGTTAGACTTTGTCAGTTCGAACTAGGGCTGAGCGATATGTCTTAAATTATATCTCAATATTTTTCAGCCTATTGATATTCGATATATCTCGATAATTATGTATTTGCTCTAAAATGGGTCAAAAGTTGTTGTTTTTAATCAGAGGAACCATAATTTCATCCAAACTATTTTGTAACCAAATAGATTTATTAAAGTCATTAAATAAAAATCTACTTAGATAATTAGTTTTTCATTAAATAAACAAGGGAGAATGAAATTCAATCATTTTCATGTATATGCACTTTATATTTATATTTAATTTAAAATGATACATAGTCGCTTAATAAAAAGCATTATTTTAAATATTAATTATTTTAAATAGCCTTCAAATATTTTTACCAATAATTTTTTTTGAATTAACAAGGAGTACAAAGCTACTTCATAGACTTATTTTTGAAACCCCAGCTGAACATTGCATAATACTAAATTATAACTGTGGGACATGTCAGGTTTATTATTATGATACAACGCTGAATTATCATTGTTATTCTGATTATTAAATTTACGTTATACAAAAGTAATATATTTCTGTCCTGTTTACTTTACCTCCACCTGGGGCTTTTATTTCTACACAAAGTGCTGTCATATTTATTTCAACTTCACAAGGAGCTTTTATTTCAACACAGAAAGGGCCATGTTTATTTGACAGTTTACAATGTTCTGCAATTCCTGAAATGCTGTAATCATCTCCTTATCTGCTATACGATGCTGCGTTTGTAGATTTGTATAATAACTTGTAACTGTTACTAATGTTTGGAATTGCGCAAATGCTTGAAACTGCATTACATTTGAATTCACAATGCACATGAACTGATCAGAGAGCGCCACCACGCGCGTGCACACAGTTCAGCGTGTCACTAGTTTGTTCTGAATCACACGCAGACCATGTTTATCTGTCTTTAAATCACAGCTTTTTGTGGAATAATAATCACATATGACCAACATGCCATTTTTATGTTATTTTGATTAATTGTGCAGCCCTGAAGGATCGTGAAATTAGTCTACTGATGCGCTCTTAATGCAACTTAATGGCCAAAGCACATTAAAATTGTCACACTTTTCACAATATTGGTAAATTCTACATCAACGTTATCTTGATTATATCATTAATATTCTATATATTGCCCAGCCCTAGTTCAAACCAGTCTCGCCATTCTCTGTTGACCTCTCTCATCAACAAGGCGTTTCCATCTGCAGAACTGCCGCTCACTGGATGTTTTTTGTTTTTGGCACCATTCGGAGTAAATTCTAGAGACTGTTGTGTGAAAATCCCAGGAGATCAGCAGTTACAGAAATACTCAAACCAGACAATCTGGCACCAACAATCATGCCACGGTCCAAATCATGGAGATCACATTTTTTCCTCATTCTGATGGTTGACGTGAACATTAACTGAAGCTCCTGACCTGTATCTGCATGATTTTATGCACTACACTGCTGCAACACGATTGGCTATTTAGATAATCAAATGGATGACTGTTGGTGCCAGACGGGCTGGTTGGAGTATTTCTGTAAGTGCTAATCTCCTGGGATTTTCATGAACAAAAGTCTCTAGAATTTATTCCAAATGGTGCCAAAAGCAAAAAACAATGGCAGTTGTGTGTATGGAAATGCCTTGTTGATGAGTGAGGTCAACAGAAAATGGCCAGACTGGTTTGAACTGACAAAGTCTACGGTAACTCAGATAATCGCTCTGTACAATTGTGGTGGGAAGAATTGCATCTCAGAATGCTATTCTGAGATGCGGGTTTGCACTGTTTTGGCAGCACGAGGGGGACCTACACCGTATTAGGTAGGTGGTTTTATTGTTGTGGCTGATCGGTGTACATATCTGTCAGGTTGGATGGGAACCATCAGTGGACAGCCATTTTCAGGTCTCTTCAGAGATGTTCGATCAGTTCAAGTCCGGGCTCTGGCTGGGCCACTCAAGGACATTCAGAGTTGTCCCTAAGCCACTTGTGAATTGTCTTGGCTGTGTGCTTAGGGTCAATGTCCTGTTGGAAGGTGAACCTTCAGCTTAGTCTGAAGTCCTGAGCGCTCTGGACCAGGTTTTCATTAAGGAAATCTCTGTATTTTGCTGCATTCAGCTTTCCTTCAGCCCTGACCAGTTCCCCAGTCCCTGCCGCTGAAAAACATCCACACAGCATGATGCTTACAGCATGATGCTTTCACCACCATGCTTCACCGCTGGGATGGTATAGCACAGGTGATAAGTGGTGCTTGGTTTCCTCCAGACACGATGCTTGGAACTGAGGCCAAACTGTTTAATCTTTGTTTCATCATACCAGAGAGTCTTGTTCCTCATAGTCAGAGTCTTTTAGGTGCTTTTTTTATGTGTCTTGCACTGAGGAGAGGCTTCCATCTGGCCACTCTGCCATAAAGCCCAGATCGGTTGAGTGTTGCAGTGATGGTTGTCCTTCTGCAAGTTTCTCCAATCTCCACACATGATCTCTGGAGCTCAACCAGAGTGACCATCGGGTTCTTGGTCACCTCTCTTACCAAGGCCCTTCTCCCCCGATTGCTCAGTTTGGCTAGGTGGCCAGTTCTAGGAAGAGTCCTGGTTGTTCCAAACTTCTTCCATTTAAGAATTATGGAGGCCACGGTGCTCTTGGGAACCTTCAATACAGCCAAGATTTTTTGTAGCCTTCCCCAGATCTGCGCCTTGATTCAATCCTGTCTCTGAGCTCTGCAGGCAGTTCCTTTGACCTCATGGCTTGGTTTTTGCTCTGATATGCATTTTCAGCTGTGAGACCTTATATAGACCAGTGTGTGCCTTTCCAAACCATGTCCAATCAATTGAATTTGCTACAGGTGGACTCCAATCAAAGTGCAGAATCATCTCAAAGATGATCCAGAGAAATGGGATGCAATGGAGCTAAATTTCAAGTGTCATAGCAAAGGCTCTAAATACATATGTCAGTGTGATATCAGTTTTTTCTTTTTAATACATTTGCAAATTTATGAAAAATCTTTGACATTATGGGGTAAAGAGTGTAGATTGATGTGAAAAAATAATAATTTAAAGCATTTTAACATAAGGCTGCAACATAAAATGTGAAAAAAATGTTTTCTGAATGCACTGTATATACTCACCGACCCCCTTTATTAGGTACACCTACTTATTCATGCAGTTATCTAATCACAAATTATCTATGTTCACATCAATCATCAGAATGGGGAATAAAAAATGTGAGCTCCGTGATTTTGCCCGTGGCATGATTATTGATGCCAGACTGGTTGGTTTGAGCATTTCTGTAACTGCTGATCTCCTTTTATTTTCACACACAACAGTCTCTAGAGTTTACTCAGAATGGTGCCAAAAACAAAAAACATCCAGTGAGCAGCAGTTCTGCAGACTGCAACACCTTGTTGATGAGAGAGGTCAACGGAGAATGGCCAGACTGGTTCGAGCTGACAGAAAGGCTACAGTAACTCAGAGCACTGTTCCGACAAGTGAGAGACCGTTATGAGCCAAAACCAAAGAGCAGGGCAAGGTATTAGGAAGCAGAAGACAAGAAATAATTCGAAAATAAAATTACACCGACATCTCCCTACCAGCTGTCTTTATTTTCAGCAGTTTTTATCATTTTTTCCATTGCAAATTAGCACAAATAAGCGTAAAAATGGCCGTGAGCCATTCTTTTATGTTTGTTAAAAAGGAGAGCAAGGTATTGGTAGCAGCAGACAAAAATGATAAAATAATACATAACCCACATCTCCCTACTTGCTATTTTTATTATATGTTTTATATTATTGTTTTTTTTTAAATGGTGCCAATAAGCACAAAAACAGTTGAGAGCCATTCTTTCATGATTGTTGGTATGTTATCAAGAATAAACTGCACAATTTTCATTTTAAGATGCATTTTGGGCGATCCGTTTGAAACAGGATGACGGTAAAGGCAGCTATAATGGCCGGTTTTTCGCCGGTCATGTGTGGATTTAAAGGGAAACAAGCATACGATCGAAAATTTAAAAAAGCAAAATGCATGAACATGCACAATAGGGACACAAATATGAGCAGCATGCACACTAGAAGCTCAGCTACAGGTACTGCACAAAAATAACTCAGAATTCTGCTCTAAACGTCATATTTGCAAATAATTAAGAGAAACTGTGAGCCGATTTTCTTGTCTTTTACTTTTTTGCACTTTGTCATTCTTTAACTGTCCAGTTTTGGTGAGCCTGTGCCCACTGCAGGCTCAGTTTCCTGTTCTTGGAAAATCGATCAAGAAACACCTGCCACAGAAATCAAGGAAGATCTGATGGTGATGGAGCTCTCAGTGATGCGATTCCACAACTAAAAAACAGCTTCAACTGGCCCCAGTAAAAACATATCTTGATCCATTAGACCACAATCTTCAGAACAGCTAATGCCTAGTGGACACTACATGACTCAAGCTCGTCTCCTTTGATGTTTTGAGTCGGTGACGAGAAGTCTTAGATCTCACAATGGATGGTCTTAATGTGTGCGCACTCGTAGTAATACTCGTAATACACAGACATAAAGACTGCTTAATGTCCTCATGAAATAAGAGATTATCCCCTGAAAATCCAAACACAAGTGGTCAAAAGAGACAACCAGGTGTAACAGTAATGTCTCACTTGTACATTTGTGCTCGGATCACCCAAAATGCATCTTAATATCAGTGTATACATGGCCTCAGTCGGGGACGAATTGTCGTGTGGTTGATACATCACAGTACTGTAATGTGCACACCAGCACTACAAAAAACAAGACTGAGTCGCAGAGTGCCGACTGCAAGTCGTGTAGTGTACACTTGGCTTAAGATGGTACTCAAAATCCTCATGTTCCTGAGATTTAGAGAAGAAAATCCCTGACAATTGGGATGGATGGAGGATTATGACTGAATGGGATACTCACACTTAATTGGGGCTTCAAAGGACTTGGCAACAGTCACCATAACATTGGTGCCAAACACCTAGAAGCAAAAAAGGTTTGATGAGTTTTTGTGCTCCATAAACTAGACTAGAGTTGTAGAGAAAGTCAAGCGTGTAAAGTACCAAGCTCGTATCATCAGTGCATGTGTATAATGACGTGCCTCGATAAACTCACCCAGAACACATCATAAACGAACAGACCACCCAGCAGAATGCAGCCAGTGCTCACATTATTCAGGTGGAGCAGCTCAACTCCATTCAAGGCAAATGCCAGACCAAACAGGTTATTGGCTACCCAATGCTGCCAGGCAAATAAACATTTTATCAATATTTTTTACACGTTTCATGCAAGTGTAAAATTTCAAAGCATTATATTTGTACTCCAATAAAATAAGGTGGTTTAATGTATAGTTGTGACAATGTCATCACTGTTTGCTCTATATGACCTAGATAGGAAATGGTTCAAGAGACAGAAAATTCACAATAAGATCAGGGCTTATCAAAACAGTTCCATAAAGATGTAAATAAGGACAGACCTTCTTGAGGATGTACCAGACCCCCACCACACTGCTGATAGCCAAACAGATCAGATCTTTAGTGTCAAACTCATAGTTGACAATCTCTGTGGGATTGAACCGGTTTAGAGTATTTAGACTACACTTCAGTCAAATAAAGGAAAGTGTTTGTAAATGGCCAAGCAGTTTCACTCACCCTCTTTGCTCTCTCCTGATCCCTGTGTGAACAGCAGCTGGTACTGTTTATTCGGCAGGTTGGCAGGGAAAACCCTGCACATGAAGGGACTGGAAGAGCAATACCAGAACAGTGAGTGTAAATCACTTCATATTACAGTATTACACAAAATAATGCTATGTATGCTCTAGTACAGTGTTTCCCAACCTTTTTTCTGCCACAGCACACTTTTTACAATTAAACAAATCCCATGGCACACCTCTATCTCACTGTCCCACACAACCATCACTGATAGTTTCCCTTTTCAAGAACTTCCATGTTTTCTGTCCATTTTAGTTGCGTTTACTCGTAATGTTTGAAATTCGGCTATGCAAAAAACGCAAGACACGTAGGTACGGTGTAAAATGAGATCACAGGTGGCAAGAGTGCTAATTGGGTAATGAATAAAACAACAAATTTGCATCTTTTCTTATTTTTAGATTTGTTCTTGCAAATTAATTCTTGCAATGCCACAGCAAATCATTTTTTATCCATTTATTTACATGGCTCTAGACTAACATTTAAGAGTTGTAGCACCGGTGTTAAATTCTAAAAATGGTCGCACCAGCACCTGAGTTGGTCGCACCGGTCCAACTGAAAGAACATTTGTTTTCTTTTACGGTTTCTTTCTTTTTATCAGGATCTTGATGATTAAAATACAGTCATCTGAAGACAAACTGTCTTTTTCTACAATCAGAGGGCATTAGAAAAGATTTTACACAGAAGGAAAGTTCCATTGTATCCATAGTTTTAACTGTGGCATTTGCAATAAGATCATAGTAACCAAAAGTAAAAGTAAAACCATGATTAGCAGTAACCATAAAATAAATTATGGCATTTTTCGTAAGAAATTAAAAATTTAATTCCAGAAATTAAATTGTATTCTCTCACTACTATATTGATATAAGTTCATGGTAAATATTTTTTTAAATATCTGTGATGTGTGGACTGAAACCTTACCATTTCTGTCTGCTCATTGTGCAGATTTCTCCTTTATTCCTTTTCAATCTGTTTAGAATGTTGGGGCCGTTTAATACAGTTTTAAACTGGTTTAATCATCGACACATTATGGGCTTTCATGGAGGTTTTAAACAAATAATCAATGCCGAATTCATGACCCAGCCCGTGCTTCTCGCAGCTCTGTTTACGATGATCTGCACGGCTGAGCGCTCGAGATCGGTCCACGTGTAAATGCACGTCTCTGCACTGATCTGTCCATTTAGCAGCGCTGACTGATCTGGGTAAAGCCGTTTCCTTTCGCGTTTGGAACGTTTGCCGTTTGATATTTCTCATACGGAACAAAAAATGACAGAGCACAATCAGAGAGTCAGCCAACTTTGTAGTCGCACCAATGCGACCTCTTGCAAAGTTTAATCGCACTGTTAGGAAAAATGGTTGAAAAATTAGTCCGGAGCCCTGATTTATTTTGTGGAACCTGACAATTTTCCACGGCACACCTGACGATCTTTCACAGCACACTAGTGTGCCGGGGCACAGTGGTTGGGAAACACTGCTCTGGTATCACAAAAGCTCCATGTAAAGAGTGCTTCCTACCTCATTGTATGTGACAGCGCTAATATTCCCAGCACGAAGAAATACATGGATAACAGTAAGTTTATATACTCCTGAGAGAAAATCTACAAGTGAAAAGGAAACCATTATTTTGATGGAAAAATTTATTTTATGCAAAGCCTACAGTATATCTCAGCAAATACGTATGAATATCTTATGGTGTAAGACCCCATGAAAACAAAATCTGAGTTTTGTTGCTTTCTTAAGTCTGTTACATTTGTGGTCATCCTGTTATTCTTAAATCCAATTGAAAATTCCTGAAAACTGAAAAGTTCAGTTGGCTATTTAAAAAAAAAAGAGGGGGATAAACCTTTCGATATGTCCGCCCATATGTATGGTGAAGTGAAATCAGGGGCTCTTTAAAGGAATAGTTCACCCCAAAATGAAAAATCTCTCATTTACTCTCCCTCTTGCCATACCAGATGTGATTTTTTTTTTTTTTTTTTTTTTACATTTCAGCTCTGTAGGTCCATACAATGCAAGACATCAGAGTCCAAAACGTTGAAACTCCAAAAAGCACATAAAGGCAGCATTAAAGTAATCCATATGACCTCAGGGGTTTAATTAATGTCTTCAGAAGTGATATGATAGGAATGAGAGAAACAGATCAAAATGTTTTTTTGCTTCCACCAGATCTCCTAGGCACATCCATGAGAGGGTCAGGTTCACCCGGCCTTTCGTGTCACGCAAGTACGTTGGCATGACTGAATGGGTGTATTGATATCCCGGTGAATAGCGAGCAGCCATAGCTTCAGATCATTCAGGGGAAATCTGTGAAAGGTTACACTTTTTTCATGTGATGATGCCCTATTGCCCACTGACGTAATTGAACATCAACGGATAAGGATAATCTTTAAAAAAATAAAATAAATATCTGAGCGAGTACTGATGCTGACTACCACCCCTGGAGCCGCGGGTTCGAATCCAGGGCATGCTGAGTGACTCCAGCCAGGTCTCCTAAGCAACCAAATTTGCCCAGTTGCTAGGGAGGGTAAAGTCACATGGGGTAACCTCCTTGTGGTTGCTATAATGTGTGGTTCTCGCTCTCGGTGGGGCACGAGGTGAGTTGTGAGTGAATGCCGCGGAGAATAGCATGGGCCTCCACACATGCTACGTCTCTGCGGTAACACGCTCAAGCCACTGCGCGGATTGACGGTCTCAACACACGGAGGCAACTGAGATTCATCCTCCACCACCCGGATTGTGGCGAGTCACTACACCACCACGAGGACTTAAGAGCGCATTGGGAACTGGGCATTCCAAATTGAGGAGAAAGGAGAAGAAAAAAATAATAAATAAAAATATATATTTTTAAAATCTTTAATTTTTTTCAATTTTATAAAAAAAAAAAGGAAACAAATCTATAGCAAACCAATTAAGCGAGAAAAATCTTTGTATTCTTCAGAAAAACGAAAGTCATTCATATCTGGGATGGCATGAGGGGGAGTAAATGATGAGAGAATTTTCATTTTGGGGGTTAACTATTCCTTTATCATGCTTATAGGGGTGCTTCAGATAGGGTACAACGAGGCTAAAGGCTCCACGGGGTAAAAGGCTCATTTGATTTTATTTTCTCTCAAAACACTAAAGAGCATCAAAAATGTAAAGATAAATTAGGAAGAGTCAATATTTTTTTAGCTGAAATTCAAGGACTGTGTCTTATTTTGGCAAATATTTATGCACCTAACGTTGATGATCAGGGCTATTTTTAAATCTTGAAGGGATGTTGCAAGCTGCTGGCACACCTCATGATATAATATTGGGAGAAGATTTTAATCTTTTGATGGACTCAGTCCTTGATCATAGTGAAGCAAAAGTGTGCAAGCCCCCTAGAGCAACATTGATGCTTCACAGGATGTGCAAAAATCTTGGAGACTTTTGAACCCATCTGCACACACACATACATACACACACAAGTCCCCCATTTCATCTGTTGTTGATTGCTCAATTGGAAACATTTTAGTCTCAGATCACGCCCTGGTGAGTTTAGAGGTGTTGCCACATACGGAGAAAAAGAAATCATATAGTTGCTGCTTTAATGTATCCCTTATACAAAATCCTGAATTTCAAAAAATGCTAAACGCTGAAATCAATGTCTGTCTATATGGAGACCAACTGGTCCTCAGTATCCTCTGTGGGCATGGCTTGGGAGGCACTTAAGGCGGTTCTTAGGGGCCGGATCATACAGAATGCTGCTTTCACCAAAAAATCCAAAGTACAAGAACTCGTGGAATTGGAAGGGAATATTAAAAGTGCCGAGGCAGGGACGCCATGCAAGAAGCAGACGTGTGAGCGACGAGCTCTGCGCCCTTTGTTACATTTTTGATTATTTTTGTTATAATTTGGTGAAATTTGATACACCCAGTTACACATTTGCTGTTTGAGGCAAAACATGGCAAAGAAGTCAAAATCCTCGGGCTCTGGAGACATTAAAAGACACTTACGCGTTCAGGATGAAAGCCCCGACAGGCCTACAGACCAGGGACTCGATTTGGATGGCGCGGCAGGAGAGGAGATCCAGCGTCAGTTGTCCAACATGTCGGTGATGTTGACAAAGGTTCTTACTGACTTGGAGGATCTCGTTGTAATACGTCGATCGATTACGGCGATGGAAATAAAATTCTCCGAGATAGTTACAAGAGTGTCGGATGCTGAGAAACGAATCGATTTTCTGGAATCTTCGGAGAGGGAATTAGCCGCTAATCCGCCCGCGACCAAAGTTGATTTGGAACATCTCCTTGAAAAGCTTGAAGATCTTGAGAATAGAAGCCGCAGGAATAACGTTCGAATTGTTGGAATTCCTGAGCATGAGGAGGGCAGAGATATGGTAAAATTCCTAGACGAGCTTTTCCTCCCCAGAGTCTGCTCGACATAACAGGCCATAAACTGGAAATCGAGCGAGCTCACAGGTCTGCTGAAGGAGACAGGCCTTCTGAGATCATCCGATAAAGATCTGGTGAAGCGTCAGGCGAGGAGCAAAGGGAAGCTTTCTTGGAAGAACCATAATATTTTCTTGTTCCCGGACTTTGCGAACTCGACAAGAGAGAAACGTGATCGGTTCAAGGAATGTAAGAAACTCTTACATCAGAAAAATATTTCGTTTGCTCTGATGTTCCCGGCCAAATTGAGAATAGAAACGAAGGTCGGTCGCAAAGTATTAACATGTCCAAATCAGGCAATGTTTTTTATTGAATCATTGGCTGAGTAAACTGCGTTGGCTCTGCCGAGCGACTGGAGTTTGTTTTGTGAGTAACACTTTTCCTTGAAGAGACTTTTGCATTGACGAAAGATTACTTTTGCATTGAAGTTCCAGGCCGGTTTGGGGGTGGACACTGCGGATGACCGCAAAATATCTACATGCTCACACAAAGGATGTCTTTTATAAAGTTGACGGACTGTACAAGTCATGGTATATACGTTTATGCGACCTCCGAGTGAACTGACTCGACCATCCGGGGAACCGGGATGCCGGTTTTGTTTCTTTTTGTGTTGGTTCCGCCTAGCGGCTGGAGCTTGTTTTATTGAATAACACTCATTTGGAACAGCTGTGGATTAATCTGTTCGTTCTTTGTGCTTATTCCTTCTGCTGGCTGTGGTTTGTTTTGTTGATTATTTTTACGGGACACTGGAATGATTACTTCATCCGTTGAACTCATAACAGCTGGCTCACTGAACATTCGTCTGTCTGTCCGAGGAATCTGAACGGTTTTATATCAGATGGAATTTCTTTTGTGGAAGATCACACCTTTGTGACAGTTCTGTGAATGAATCTACACATTCTTTGTTCATCTTTGCTATTGACTGGACTTATTTTACAAAGTATTTTCTGTTATGTAATTTTGCCTCACAAATTTGTGAGGCAAAATTGAGTAATCCGATGGCAAAGTTGTCATGGGGACTCGTGGGCGTTCATGGACCTTTTGAGTTTAGAGGGATTGTCGCCGGTTGGCGCTGTCGTGCGTGGGTTTGTTTTGTTTGGGGGGGAAGTTCGGGGTTTGATTGTTTCATTAATGGGGAATGTAGTCTGTATAATTTTGTTTTTGACAATTAATTTTTTCTACTATATAAAAATGTCAAATGTTAATGAGTGTACTCTCTCTCTCCACATGGAATGTGAATGGGTTGGGGCACCCCATAAAAAGAAGGAAGGTTATTACTTTTCTTAAACGTAAGAAATATGATATAGTGTTTCTTCAAGAAACACATCTCTCCCTGCAGGAAGCTGAAAAATTTGGGAAGATATGGGGTGGACAAGTTTTTTCTAGTGCTGGCTCGAGTAAGAGCAAGGAAGTCATCATATTGGTAAATAAACATCTACAATTCAAATGTCTCAAACAGATTAAAGATAAATTAGGAAGAGTCATTATTGTTTTAGCTGAAATTCAAGGGCAAAAGTTGATTTTGGCTAATATTTACGAACCTAATGCTGATGATCAGGGCTTTTTTTTACTGATCTTGAAGGGATGTTGTAAACCGCTGGCACCCCTCATGATATAATATTGGGAGAAGACTTTAATCTTTTGATGGACTCAGTCCTTGATCACAGTGAAACAAGTGTGTAAACCCCCTAGAGCAACATTGACGCTTCACAGAATGTGTAAAAACTTGGTCTTACAGATATTTGGAGACTTTTGAACCCATCTGGTAGGGACTATACATTTTTTTTTTCATCAGTCCATAAGATTTATTCTAGAATAGATTTTTTTTTTTTATATCCAAATCCCTCATTTCATCTGTTGTTGATTGCTCAATTGGAAATATCTTACTCTCAGATCATGCTGAGTTTAAAGGTGTTGCCATATACAGAGAAAAAGAAATCATATAGTTGGCACCTTAATGTGTCCCTTTTGCAAAATCCTGATTTCCAACAAATGCTAAAGGCTGAAATCAATGTTTATATGGAGACCAACTGGTCCTCAGTATCCTCTGTGGGTGTGGCTTGGGAGGCACTTAAGGCGGTTCTTAGGGGTTGGATCATACAGTATGCCTTATTCATTAAAAAATCCAAAGCACAAGAACTTGTGGAGTTGGAAGGAAATATTAAAAATGCCGAGACAGAGCTGAAGCGTCGTATGTCATCTGATGGCCTCAGAGAATTGACCCGATTGAAATATAGATATAATACTATTTTGTCGCAGAAAGTGGAGTTTTGGTTATTCAGGGCAAGACAGTCATACTTTGAGTCGGGTGACAAAGCAGGAAAACTTTTGGCTAGATATATAAAGCAGAGAGAGTCTTTTTCTATCATTCCCTCAGTGAAATCTGCTTGTGGTGAAATATTTACCTCGGCTATTGATATTAATAATGCCTTTAAAGAGTTCTATCTTGATCTCTATGGTTCCACGTCTTCATCCACTGATGAAGATATTAGAAACTTTGTGGAACCATTAGATCTCCCTAAACTGACGACTGTGCAAAAAAAATTATCTTGATTCTGAGATAACCTTATAGGAGCTTGATGAGGTAATTAAAGCCTTGCCTACAGGCAAGGCTCCGGGGCCTGACGGCTTTTCCTCTGAGTTTTTCAAATCTTATGCTACAGAACTGGCTCCACTTTTGTTAGAAGTTTATACGGAATCATTAATGAACGGAAAGCTTCCGCCAACCATGACACAAGCCCGGATCAGTCTGATTCTAAAAAAGGACAAAGATCCATGCGAGTGTAAAAGTTACCGCCCAATTTCCCTGATCCAGTTAGATGTAAAAATTTTGTCCAAAATTCTGGCTAATCGATTAAGTTATGACATCACTTATACATATAGATCAGGTGGGGTTTATTCGAGGCCGTAGCTCTTCTGATAATATTAGCCGTCTCATCAATATCATGTGGTCAGTAGCGAATGATCAATCTCCGGTTGCTGCCATCTCTCTTGATGCCGAAAAGGCATCTGATATGGTAGAATGGGATTATTTTTTTAAGATTTTGGAAAGGTATGGGTTCGGGAGTATATTTATTGGTTGTATTAAGTTACTTTATAGACACCCTGTAGCAGTGGTGCAAACAAATGGGTTAATTTCAGATTATTTTACTCCGAATAGGGGCACCCGGCAGGGTTGCCCTCTTTCCCCATTATTGTTCTGTCTTGCTCTGGAACCATTAGCAGCCGCGATAAGAAAGGAGGATGATTTTCCAGGGGTGATGGCGGGAGGTGTGGCGCATAAGCTTTTGCTATACACAGATGATATTTTATTATTCGTCTCCGACCCCACTAGATCTATGCCTTGCCTCCACAAAATTTCCTTCTCTAAATTTTTGGGATACAGAGTTAATTGGTCTAAATCCGAAGCTCTGGCTCTGACAGCGTTCTGCCCAGTAACAGCTTTTCAGCCAGGTGCCTTTCAGTGGCCCAAACAGGGAATTAAGTATTTGGGAATTTTATTCCCAGCAAATTTGTCTGATTTAGTCAGAGTTAATTTTGATCCCTTAATAAAAAGGTTTTCGAATGATGTGGACAGGTGGGCTTCATTACACTTATCGATGATTGGGAAGGTTAATGTAATTAAAATGAATTGTATTCCAAAATTTAACTACCTGCTACAATCTCTCCCTGTAGATGTCCCTCTCTCTTATTTCAAGCAATCTGATAGCATAGCGAAGTCCTACATTTGGAATGGTAAACGTCCCAGGTTAAATTTCAGTAAGTTACTTAAGCCGATTGACAAAGGTGGGTTAGGCCTACCCAAGATTTTATTTTATTATTATGCATTCAGTCTTTAGACATTTGGTTCATTGGTCACTTCCACCTGAGAGAGCTCCTCCCTGGTTTTGTATTGAAAAGGAAGTTCTTGCCTCTATCTCGCCACTGCAAAGCCTTTCGATTTAACTGGCTGGAGAGGTTAAGTCGTACCCCGTTATTTTGCATTTGCACTCGATATGGACAAAAGTGTCCAGAGTGTTTAATTCTGATATTTATTTAAACGTAGCCTCGAGCATATGGCTGAACCCTAAACTATGTATTAATACGTCCCCTTTCTGTTGGTCAGATTGGATTGTGAGGGGGGTTAATACACTTGGTGACCTATATGAGGGTGGAGTATTGAGATCTTTTGAAAATTTGATTCAACATTTTGGGATTCCCAGATCTCAATTTTATAAGTATTTACAGCTGCACCACCTGCTCTGCTCTGTTTTTTGGGAGTAGCATACACCCCCCCTAGAGCGGCAGATACTCTGGAAGTGGTGATTGCTGCTTTTGGGAAGGCATCAGTGTATTACTCCCTGTTAATTCAGAGTCTGGGGGATGGAGCTTTAAATTCTCTCAAAAGATTATGGGAGGAAGATTTACATTTATATTGGAGGAGGGAGTATGGGCAAGGATTCTAAAAAACAAAGTCTGCATCTAGAGATGCAAGGGATCGCCTTATGCAATTTAAGATTTTACATAGATTTTATTGGACCCCCTCTAGATTGTATAGGCTTGGTCTTAAGGACACACCCATCTGCTGGCGATGCCATACTGAAGGTGGAGACACCTTCCATGTTTTTTGGGGGTGCCTTAAGATCCAAGAATTTTGGCTGAAGGTGCAAAGTTTTGTGTGTGATGTGTTGGACACTCAGGTCTCATTCTGCCCCAGACTCTGTATTTTGAGAGATAGGCAGGTCATGGATTTGGTAGATAAGTACATGAAGGACTGGGTTTTGACCAGTGTGATGATTGGTAGGCAGGTTATTTTGAGGAGTTGGAAGTCGGATGGAGCACCCTTGTTCCTGGAGTGGTGCACTTACAATAAGAAATGGGGCAATTATTTAGCATAGAGAGGGAATCTCGAGGTGGGGCGGTGGAGGGAGTAATTATAATTATAATAATAATAAATTAATTAATAATTATAATAATTTATAATTATATTTATCACACATTATACATTTGCACATATACAGTGAAATTCTTTTTTTTCCACATATCCCAGCTAAGCTGGGGTCAGAGTGCAGGGTCAGCCATGATACGGCGCCCCTGGAGCAGATAGGGTCAAGGGCCTTGCTCAAGGGCCCAACAGTGGCATCTTGGCGGTGCTGGGGCTTGAACCCCCGACCTTCTGATCAGTAACCCAGAGCCTTAACCGCTGAGCCACCACTGCCCCCTGCACCACTAATTTAGAGTTTAGCTGTTTTGTTTTATACTTGATTATTGTATGTTATTTTATATTGTTGTTTTAGTTTTTCTGTGTGTGTCTATATTCTATTGACCACAGGGGTGTTCATGGGGGGGTCAGGGTGGGTTGAGAGTTTGGTAGGGGGAGGGGATATAGTGGGGGTTTAATGTTTTAAGTGTTTGATTCATTATATATATGTTGTTGTATTTTTTGTGTTAATTTATGAATCAATAAAAATGTTAATAACAAAAAAATGCCGAGGCAGAGCTGAAGTGCCGAATGTCATCTGATGACCTCAGAGAATTTACCCGATTGAAATACATATATAATACTATTTTGTCGCGGAAGGTGGAGTTTTGGCTATTCAGGGCAAGACAGTCATACTTTGAGTCGGGGGATAAAGCAGGGAAGCTTTTGGCTAGATATATAAAACAGAGAGTCTTTTTCTACCATTCCCTCTGCATAAAATTTGCTGGTGGTGAAATATTTACCTCAGCCACTGATATTAATAATGCTTTTAAAGAATTCTATCTAGATTTCTATAGTTCCACATCTTCGTCTACTGATGAAGATATTAGAAACTTTGTGGAACCATTAGAACTTCCTAAACTGACGATTGAGCAAAAACAATTCTCTTGATTCTGAGGTAAACTTGGAGGAGCTTGGCGAGGTAATTAAGGCCTTGCCTACAGGCAAGGCTCCGAGGCCAGATGGCTTTGACGCTGAATTTTTTAGATCTTATGCTACAGAACTGGCTTCACTTTTGCTAGAAGTTTATCCATTAAAGAATGGAAAGCTTCTGCCAACCATGACACAAGCCTGGATCAGTCTGACTCTTAAAAAGGACAAAGATCCAAATGAGTGTAAGAGTTATCGTCCAATTTCCCTGATCCAGCTAGACATTAAAATAGTCAAAAATGTGGGTAACCGATTAAGTTATGACATGAGGTATGGCGCATAAGCTTTTGCTTTACGCAGATGATATTTTATTATTTGTCTCAGACTCTACTATATCTATGCCTTGTCTCCACAGAATTATTAATTCCTTGTTCTCAGGATACAGAGTCAATTGGTCTAAATCTGAAGCTTTGGCTCTGACAGCGTTCTGCCCGGTAACGGCTTTTTAGCAGGGCGCCTTCCAGTGGCCCAAACAGAGCATCAAGTATTTGGGCATTTTATTCCCAGCAAATTTGTGTGATTTAGTTGGAGTTCATTTTGACACTTTAATAAAAAGGTTGAGCGACGTGGGCAGGTGGGCTACATTACATTTATCTATGATTGGGAAGGTTAATGTTATTAAAATTAATTGTATTCCAAAATTGAACTACCTACTACAATCGCTCCCTGTAGATGTCCCCCTCTCTCATTTCAAGCAATTTGATAGCATAGCGAAGTCCTTCATTTGGAATGGTAAATGTCCCAGATTACATTTCAGTAAGTTACATAGGCCAACTGACAAAGGGGGGCTAGGCCTACCCAAGATATTGTTTTATTGTTATGCATTCAGTCTCAGACATTTGGCTCATTGGTCGCTTCCACCTGAGAGCCCCTCCCTGGTTTTGTATTGAACAGAAGTTCCTGCCCCTAGTTTGCCATTGCAAAGCCTTTCTATCAAACTAACCGGAGAAGTTACACCCAGTTATCTCACATTTGCATGCGATATGGACAAAAGTGTCTAAAGTGTTTAATTCAGACATTTAAATGTTGCTTCGAGCATATGGCTGAACCCAAAATTATGTATTAATAAGTTTACTTTCTGCTGGATAGAGTGGATTGTGAGGGAGGTTAGTACGCTCGGTGACTTGTATGAGAATGGAGTGTTGAGATCCTTTGAAAATATGGATCAACATTTTGGGATCCCCAGGTCTCAATTCTTTAGGTATTTACAGCTGTGCCACCTGCTTTGTATTATTTTTGGGAGTAGCATACACCACCTAAAGTGGCAGATACTCTGGAAGAGGTGATTACTGCTTTTGGAAAAGGTCATGAGGCAGTGTATTACTCCCTGCTAATTCAGAGTCTGGGTACGGAGCTTCAACTTCTCTCAAGAGATTATGGGAGATAGATTTAAACTTGGTATTAGAGGAGGGAGTGTGGGCTAGGATTCTAAAAAACATCAAGTCTACATCTAGAGATGCAAGGGTGCGCCTTATGCAATTTAAGATTTAATCAAATTTATATAGGGGATAAATATATTAAAAATAGGGTCCTAGCCAGTGTTATGATCGGCAGGCAGGTCATCCTTAGGGAATTGAGGTCGGCTGGAGCGCCCTCATTTCGGGAGTGGTGCATAGAGATGGGCAGGGTGGCGGCATTCGAAGAAATGTCATACAGAAGGCAGGGAAACTTGGAATTGTTTAATGGAAAACGGGGCAGCTATCTGGCATATTTGGAGGGCTCTTGGGGAGGGGAAGTGGAGAGAGGTGTGTAGTTTTAAATGTGTGTGATTTTTTAGTTTTTGTGTGTATTCTCAAGTTGGACCACAGGGATGTTTGTTGGGGGTTGGGAGGGCGAAAGGGAATTATGGGGGTTAAAAGTTGATTCGGTGTATATATACACGTTTGTTTTTCTGTTTCATGTATCTGAATCAATTAAAGTGTTAATCAGAAAAAAAAGAGCATCAAAAACTACAAGATTTTCCTAAACACCTGTTTGGTACTATGAACTGCACAATTTTCTTGTTCCATGAGTTCATCGTGTGTAATGTCTAAAGGTTGATTTTGGAGGTAATATCATCTAATTAGGGCCCAAGCACTGAAAGGACAGAAGCCCTATTGCTTTTCTGAGGATTATTATAATTAGTCTACTTTAAGGTTTTCTGTACTTTTGGGGTACTTAACATGTGTGAAAACTCTTGAAATTCTGCACACACCTCAGAGTCGTCGGGGGCTCTGTAGCACCCCCATTTACACCTACATTCACCAAAATTGGTACGTATATAGTTCTCATCAAGCTAAATAACTTTTATACTCAGTCAATATCTCCGCTCAACAGGAAGTCGGCCATTTTGGATTTTCGGAAAATAGCAGGATCTGAACTTTCAAATACTCCTCGTAGGGGATTCATGTGACCGGCAGCAAATTTGTGCAACATCATGCCAAGACATTGTAAATGCTAACTTGCGAATGGATTTTTGAAATTTTGAACGGTTTCACCATGGTGAAGCAATACATTTATGGTGAAAATGGGAAACAGGAAGTGCCTTATATCTTCTGTGTGCATTGTGTGATTTTGATGAAAATTCTGCTGTAAGTTTGGTAATGGGAGCTGATCACATTGATGCGGCTATTATGGGTCACGGTCATAGCGCCACCAACTGGCAGTAAGAAGTATGGCACTTTTAACAGACTTTGAAATAGCGCTCGTGTTTACATGAATTGCTTCAAAATTCTTTAGAATAATGTCAAGACACTGCTGATGTAAAATTGTAAAGAAATATTTGATATCTTAATTACTATTGCTATGGCAACACATTAATTGTTATTATTCCTTTCTTCCTATATTTGAGTGTTGGGGCACTTGGCATGCTTAATTTCATGACATTTTGCATGCACATCAGAGCAGTTAGCCACATTAGAAGGCTGGGCAAATGTTCACACATGGGCGTGTAGGGGGGCTCTGTAGCACCCCCTTTAAAATGGATGTATAAGACAGTCTCTGTAACACCCCCATTTTCACCTACAGTCACCAAAATCGGTACATATATAGTTCTCATCAAGCCGTACAACTTTCATAATTATAATTATTAGCTCCGCCTAACAGGAAGTCGGCCATTTTAGATTTTTTGAATATTGCAGTCTCTGAACTGCTCCTAAGGGATTCATGAGACTGCCACCATATTTAGACAACATTATGCCAAGACATTGAAGTTGCTAAATTGTGAACAGATTTTTGATATATCGAACAGTGTTGCCATGGCAAGGCATTAAATGAATGGCGTAAAAATGGGAAACAGGAAGTGTCTCATATCTTCTGTGTGCAATGTGTGATTTAGATCAAAATTGAGATATGTTTAGTCTTGGGGGCTAATCACACAGATGTGACTATTCTGGGTCACGTCATTGCGCCACCACCTAGCAGCGGGAAGTGTGGCTCTTACAACAGATTTTAAATTAGTCCTCTTATATTTACCCAAACTGCTTCAAAATTGTTTAGAATAATGTCATGTCAAATGCATGTGTCCACCTTGCATTGTTATCCGAAAGCCACCAGGTAGAAATGGACCCATGGTGCTTGGGCCCGTCATCGCTGCTTGCAGCTATATTTTTGAATTATTTTTCAAATGTTGCAAATTTATTTAGTTGATGAATATCCTGGAAATTATCATGTTTATTTTGAAACAAAATACTTGTTCAAGGTGATTATATTTATAAAATAAAATTCAATAACTGTCCAAGTGAAAGGATAGTATTTGGGGTAAAAAGCCCCCCTGTTGCAAGGTCCAAAGGCACAAATCACATTAACTGGTTTATAGAATACTTGAGGTAATTGTCAAATGTGATTGAAATTAACAGAAAATGGTTGACTTTTTCTGGAGTGGTTACTTCGAATAAGCATTATCTTAATTTGTAACTCAAAAAAGCATCTTGCTGTCTCAAAGTATTTGTACAAGTTGACAAATTGTGCCCTATAACTATTGCCCCATTTAACTACACAATATCACTATAACCCTCCCTGGGGGCCTTTTAGGCGTGGTAAATATATTTCTTGAACTTATATTTCTTCCAACTTTGGCACATTGAGATTTTCTATAACACTATATTTCAACGCAATGATGATTGACCTTATACTGCATCTAATGCAAGTCAAACTATAAAGAATGTGGTTGTTATTGGACCACATTTTGAAAGCTTAGACTTACTATTCAAATGTCAATCTGTTTACAGGAAATTATGCAACTTTTACAGCAAGAGACTCCAGAACTACTGACTGCAAAACTCTGTAACAGAAGGGATGTAAAGAGAGATGTGTCACCTTGAAAAAGAGATATAGGCCAAAGAGAGTGCAGCTGGCAATGATGGGGAAGCGCGCAGCATCTCTGCTTGTGATGGTCTCGGGCATATCTGAAGCATTCTGACAAAATATACAGATACAATTTTTCATTTTCACTCTGTGAAACATGACAATTATGGCTGCTGCTACATAAACTCAAAACTGTAATACAAACTGAGATAAATCTCCTCTGCCCATCTAAATAAAGTTTGGATCTAGAACATATACTTTAAAACATGGGTATTCTGTAAACTGCTCTTATTTTAATACTTCACCCGTTACAGGACAGTGATGGAATGGTGGCTTAGTTCAATTCATACAGCAGTAACTCATGTTGGTGTCTTACATTATACTAAAACCTATACAAGGCTGAACATTTCTGTATAATTCTTTCATGGGATCCACAACTATTGATTATACTCTAACAAAAACGAGCAATGCATTAAACATTTCTCACAAACAGATAAACATAGCAAGTTATATTAATTAACACAGTTATTGAATTATGACCATGTCCTGCGTTTGTGTGAAAATATTACTTTATAAGTTGCTCATGGAGCTCTGACTTAGTTTGGGATAATTTGAAGTGCGTTGGAGTTTCTTTAGTGGCAGGTCACCGCATGACGTTTCATCTCTGGTGTTAATTTGTTTTTATAAAATATTTACTTTTTGTAGTGGGTTTATTCAGTCTTCTAGGCCTACTAGGTCTCAATACACAAGCACTTTTCATAATACATTTAGTTAAAGAATCGTAACTACAAATTCAGCACAACACACCGAAGCTTCAATAATATCCTCCATGATTGAGCCTAACATTTTTGGACAAATATTCAAAATTATAATTTTCAATAGTCATATCACAGGTTTGAAAGCTTTGATAGTGGATGTTTAACAGTTAAATCATCATATATTTAGTGGCAGCTGGCACTACGACAAGCGACAGGCCTGAGAAACAGTGACACTCGTTGATGTTGGCCCATTTTAACCGTCACATTTGCGATCGATCAATTAATCAATCAATCAATGTCAAATCAATCCACAGCCAACAATATTCTCTGTCACTTAGCCAAGTTGTAGCATGTCAGACTTTCCACGTATCAATGTTGATGCTAATATGATTTATTTTCTCCACTTGTGTTTATATTCGGTCTTCATACAGTCTGACTGTAGCTAAATAACTGCACCTCGAATACGTTTGTTATATGAATGTACCTTAGTCTTGGAGCAGCCCACGGATTTGAGCGCTCCGAAGAAGATGGGCAGCAGTGCCATGAACAGCAGGCTGCCGTACGCCAGCGCGGTGCCCTCGGCGCTGGACACGAACCGGCCCGCGGTCCCGTTCACCGCATCCGAAGCGTTACTGGACCCGTCCGGCACCGCTGCGCTCTGCTCCACATCAGCCATGATTCAGCGTGTGTAAATACAGTAATCTTTAGAGAGAGATGTGCTGTTGTGAGTGTGAGCTGAGTGTGTTTTTAGAGAGAACAGTGCGGTGTGTGTGTGTCAGCTCGGTGTGTTTCTCATTGATACGTGTGCTCAGTCGTAAGGCCACGTTTCCTAAATCAGTCCAGTGAACTGTCTGCAGTTCTTCACTTTTAACACACACATTTACTCACATAGTGACACCTAACGGACCGGAGGAAAAGTTACTGCTGCAGTTTCCTTCCAAAGGATCTTCAGTCCACTTGTGTTTATATGTATTCCTGTGAGCGTGGAATACATTTTTGTGGAATATTCTTTGTTCATATGATGAAATGGCTGAAAAACAAATAAAATATTCCTTTATGTCTTTCGCAATTCATGAGTACATGTTTGTGTAAAATCAGGAAAACAGTATTTTTCCCCCCTATTTTAATACCCCTAGCAATTGTTTTAATTTACATATCCCCTTTTTCATGTTCAGTTTGTTTGTTGTAGAAGAAGCAGAAGAAATAGAAATAAACCTTGTGTAAATTGTCAGCTTTACGCTAAGCTAAAATGCAATTTCTAGCCATTTTACATACACATGTTACCAGGCACGATCATAATTTTTTATCAAGAAAATTCATGTTGGATCATAATTTCTTTTTTTCTTGTAAGACCTTTGATATTAGGGTAAAAATCATATTCTAGATAATAATTTTTGTGTTGTTTTCCTGTAAAAATATCTAAAAATCCTTCAAACAAGATCAATTTGATTCATCTTGTTTTAGAAACAACACTGGATAAGATATTTAGGTTTTTCAGAGAATGTATTTTTAACATGTGTATTTTGTCTTACTGTACTGGCAGAGTTGTTATAGTCAAAACAAGTGAAAAGATCTACCAGTGCTGAAGAAGTAATCCAAAGTATTTAGAATGAGCTACTGACCTTGAGTAATCTAATGGAATACGTTACAAATTACATTTTACAGCATGTATTCTGTAATCTGTAGTGGAATTTTCAAAAGTAACCCTCCCAACTCTGTTCATGAGTTCCTTTTGCTGCTCAAAAGTTAACCCACCATTTTCAGTGCCCACAGCTGTATGCAGAGTTGAGGTGCACTAAGTGCACTTTGCTCAATTTACCTTATAAATGATGAACAAGTGTTAGGGCTGAACGATTTGGACAAAAAAATCGAATTGCGATTATTTTGAAAAAATGTGATTTGAACTGCAATATGATAAACATAAAACAAAAAACATGTGTGAATCCTTTTAACCAAAATTAAATCATGTTTTGCCCATGCTTTACTGCTGACTGGAAATACTGTTCTAGAAAGGGAATTCACAACTGAGTCCTCTAAAAAGAATCAAACAAAATAATTAAATAAAACAGTGAAATAGAGGTGGGAAAACCTGTCTGATTTGTAAAAAAAAAACAATTTGTTTTTTTGAAAGGGTCAGTTCACTTTTCATCATTATTTTTTTTAAACCCGGTCAACTTGAATATTATATTATTGCAATCATAATGAAATTTGCATGCCACTCCCCCGGACATACGGGTATAAAAGGAGCCGGCTTGCAACCACTCATTCAGGTTTGTGCTGAGGAGCCGAGACAGAGTCCAGTGGGTAGTTCAGTGTTGTGGTAAGAAGGACACAACGTCTCATTCCCTCCATCAGGGAACAGAGGTTACAACAGTAACCAAGACGTTCCCTATCTGTCACTCACTCGATGTTGTGTCAATGTAGTGACACTAGGGGTCCCTATAGAAAATGCCACAACCAGCTGAACTGTGTTACATGGACCGGTGGTGCTGGTGCAGGCAGGCCACTGCGTGCCTAGTAGCAAGTGCACTCGGCCCCCATGTAACCTTCCCAACAGCCACGAGCGTCGCAAGGTCCCTTGTACCCAAAAGGGGGGGACAGGATGTACTTACAATGGGAACAGGTCGCACCAGCCGCTTCAGCCTTTTCTTTTCTTTTTCTCCCACTTTCTCTTTTTTCTTTAAAAAAAAAATACAAAATCAATCAGCTGGGGCCAGATGTATTCCTGTCGGGGAAGGTGTTCTTTTTCCCAAGAGGAAAAGACACCACAGAGATCACATCCTGCCCGAAGGGGAGCTGAACATGTGGGGAATACATCACATGGACTTACCAACCGGTAGTACACATGTGGAAAGAAGCCCCCATGGTAGGTCCTACCCGGAGGGGAGGAGCTCTACAAACGCGATGGCTGGGGGCAGAGGAGGCTCTGCCTGAGGGAAGACACGGGTTTGCCATCAGGGAGAGACTGTAATAGGTAGTTAAATTTTGGAATACAATTCATTTTTATAACATTAATCTTCCCAATCATAGATAAATGTAATGAAGCCCACCTTTCCACATCACTCGAAAACTTTTTTATTAAAGGGTCAAAATGAACTCTAACTAAATCACAGAAATTTGCTGGGAATAAAATACCCAAATACTTAATGCCCTGTTTGGGCCACTGAAAGGCACCTGGCTGAAAAGCTGTTACTGGGCAGAACGCTGTCAGAGCCAGAGCTTCGGATTTAGACCAATTAACTCTGTATCCCAAAAATTTAGAGAAGGAAATTTTGTGGAGGCAAGGCATAGATCTAGTGGGGTCGGAGACGAATAATAAAATATCATCTGTGTATAGCAAAAGCTTATGCGCCACACCTCCCGCCATCACCCCTGGAAAATCATCCTCCTTTCTTATCGCGGCTGCTAATGGTTCCAGAGCAAGACAGAACAATAATGGGGAAAGAGGGCAACCCTGCCGGGTGCCCCTATTCGGAGTAAAATAATCTGAAATTAACCCATTTGTTTGCACCACTGCTACAGGGTGTCTATAAAGTAACTTAATCCAACCAATAAATATACTCCCGAACCCATACATTTCCAAAATCTTAAAAAGTTAATCCCATTCTACCAGATCAGATGCCTTTTCGGCGTCAAGTGAGATGGCAGCAACCGGAGTCTGATCATTCGCTACTGACCACATGATATTGATGAAACGCCTAATGTTGTCAGAAGAGCTACGGCCCCGAACAAACCCCACTTTATCTATATGTATAGGAGATGTCATAACTTTACTTAATCGGTTAGCCAAAATTTTTGACAAAATTTTTACATCTAGCTGGATCAGGGAAATTGGACGGTAACTCTTACACTCGCTTTGATCTTTGTCTTTTTTAAGAATCAGACTGATCCGGGCTTGTGTCATGGTTGGTGGGAGCTTTCCATTTTTTAATGATCCTGTATAAACTTCTAGTAAAAGTGGAGCCAATTCTGTAGCATAAGATCTAAAAAATTCAACAGCAAAATCATCTGGCCCTGGAGCCTTGCCTGTAGGTAAGGCCTTAATTACCTCATCAAGATCCTCCAAGGTTATATCAGAATCAAGAGAAATTTTTTGCTCAGTTGTCAATTTAGGGAGTTCTAATGGTTCCAAATTTCTAATATCTTCATCAGTAGACGAAGATGTGGAACTATAGAGATCAAGATAGAACTCTTTAAAAGCATTATTAATATCAATGGCCGAGGTAAAAATGTCACCACCAGCAGATTTCACTGAGGGAATGGTAGAAAAAGACTCTCACTGCTTTATATATCTAGCCAAAAGCTTCCCTGCTTTGTCACCCGACTCAAAGTATGACTGTCTTGCCCTGAATAACCAAAACTCCACCTTCCGCGATAAAATAGTATTATATCTGCATTTCAAACAAGTCAATTCTCTGAGGCCATCCGACGACATTCAGCACTTCAGCTCTGCCTCGGCACTTTTAATATTTCCTTCCAACTCCACGAGTTCACGTGCTTTGGATTTTTTGGTGAATAAGGCATACTGTATGAGCCGGCCTCTAAGAACCACCTTAAGTGCCTCCCAAGCCATGCCCACAGAGGATACTGAGGATCAGTTGGTCTCCATATAAACACTGATTTCAGTCTTTAACATTTGTTGGAAATCAGGATTTTGCAAAAGGGATACATTAAAGCGGCAACTATATGATCTCTTTTTCTCCATATGTGGCAACACCTCTAAACTCACCAGAGCATGATCTGAGACTAAGATGTTTCCAATTGAGCAACCAACAACAGAAGAAATGAGGGACTTGGATATAAAAAAAAAATCTATTCTAGAATAAATCTTATGGACTGATGAAAAAAAATGTATAGTCACTACCAGATGGGTTCAAAAGTCTCCAAATATCTGTAAGACCAAGATTTTTACACATCCTGTGAAGCATCAATGTTGCTCTAGGGGGCTTACACACTTTTGCTTCACTGTGATCAAGGACTGAGTCCATCAAAAGATTAAAGTCTCCTCCCAATATTATATCATGAGGGGTGCCAGCGGCTTGCAACATCCCTTCATGATCTACAAAAAAGCCCTAATCATCAGCGTTAGGTGCGTAAATATAAGACAAAATAAGACTTTGCCCCTGAATTTCTGCTAAAACAATACTGACTCTTCCTAATTTATCTTTAATCTGTTTGAGACATTTGAATTGTAGATGTTTATTTATCAGTATAATGACTCCCCTACTCTTACTTGAGCCAACACTAAAGAAAATATGTCCACCCCATATCTTCCCAGATTTTTCAGCTTCCTGCTGGGAAAGATGCATTTCTTGAAGAAACACTATATCAATATTTCTTACGCTTAAGAAAATAAATAACTTTCCTTCTTTTTATGGGATGCCCCAACCCATTCACATTCCATGTGGAGAGAGACAATCCACTCATATTAACATTTGACATATTGACATATTAGAAAAAAGACTGTGTGTCAAAATCAAGATTATAAAGACCACATTCCACATTAATGCAACTATCAAACCCCGAACTTTCCCCCGAACCAAACATACAGAAGAAAGAAAAACCAGCACACGACAGCGCCAACCGGCATCCATCCCTCTAAACTCAAACAGTCCATGTACGCCTATGAGAGCCCCCTCGACAACTTTGCCATCGGATTGCTCAAGTCTGGTGTTTCTGTACAAATTCTGTGAGGCATAATTACATAACAGAAAATACTCTGTAAAGCAAACTCCAGCCAATAGGCAGAATAAACAGAAAGAACATGTAGATTCATTCACAGAACTGTCTAGAAGGTGTGCCTCTCCACAAAACAAGCTCCAGCCTCTAGCGGAACCAGCAAAAAAACAAAAAACAAAGGGGCCATTCAGCTTCCTCAGACAGTCAAATGAATGTTCAGTGAGCCGGCTGTTTCATAAGTGCAGCAGATGAACTAATCCTTCCAACGACTTGCACAAAATACTCCACAAAACAAACTCCAGCCAATAGGAGGCATAAACACAAAGAATAAGCAGATTCATCCACAACTGTCCCAAAGGAGTGTTATTCCACAAAACAAACTCCAGCCGCTGGGTGGAACCAGCACAAAAAGAAACAAGAAAGTTGCCCAGCTTCCTCGGATGGTCAAGTGTATGTTCAGCGAGACAAGCTCACTTGGAGGTAATGTGAGAAATATACCATGACTTCCTCAGTCCATCAGTTTTATGAAAGACATCGTTTTCTGTGGGCATGCAAATACCATGTGGCCATCCTTAGTATCCATTCTCAGTTTGGCCGGGAACATCAGTGCAAAAGCGATCCTCCATCAATGCAAAAGTTTCTTGAAGGAATGTTATTCCACAAAACAAACTCCAGCTGCTAGGCAGAACCAACACAAAAAGAAACAAAAAAAAAAAGCACCCAGCTTCCTCAGACAGTCAAGTGTATGTACAGCGAGATGAGCTCAGTTGGGGGCCACATGAAAATCACCAAATGGCTTACTCATCCCATTGTCTATATGAAAGACAATGCTTGCTGTGGACATGTAAATACTTTGTGGCCATCCTTAGTATCTACTCTCAGCTTGGCCGGATTCATCAGTGCAAAAGCGATCTTCCGTTGATGAAAGAGTTTCTTGCATTCCTTGTGGAATTCGCAAAGTCTGGGAACAAGAACATTTTGTGGTTCTTCCAAGAAAGCCTTCCTTTACTCCTTGTGTAACACGAGATCTTTATAGGATGATCTCAGAAATTTGGCCAGAATTGATCTCCGAGCCGGGACTCTGTGAGCTCACTCGATTTTCAGCTTATGGCCTGTTATGTCAAGCAGACTCGGGAAGAGCTCATCTAGGAATTTCACCATGTCTCGACCTTCTTCATGTTCAGGAATTCCAACAATTCGGATGTTGTTTCGCCGATTATGATTCTCTAAATCTTCCAACTTCCAAGTCTGTCTTGGTTGCTAACAGATTAGCAGCTAATTCCCTCTCCGATGACTGCAGATAATCGATCCGTCTCTCGACATCCGACAATCTTGCAACCAACTCAAAGAATTTCGCCTCCATCGCCGTAATCGATCGATGTATTACAGCAAGATCCTCCAGGTCCGCTACAACCTTCGTCAGCACTACAGACGTGTTCGACAGATGGTGTTGAATTTCTCCCGCCGCACCATCCAAATTTAGTCCCTTCTCTGCGGGCCTGTCAGAGGTATCAGCTTGAGCACATAAGTGTCTTTTAATATCTCCAGAGCCCGAGGATTTTGAATTCTTTGCCATGTTGACTTCATAAAACATTTATTTAGCAGGGTGTATCGAATCTCACTGGTTTATGACATAAAAATAATTAAAAACTAGCAAAGTGCGCAGAGCTCGCCGTTTACACGTCCGACCCCCACATGGCGCCACATGACTGCACGTTGAGACTATTTATTTATTTCATTAAATAGCAGCCCTCACGGTACAAAAATCACACCGGGTCATATCACAATTTCGATTTTATTTTGGTTAATCGTTCAGCCCCAGTAAGTATAAGATGTTGCATGCTAGAATCCGATAGTGATCAGCAGGTCTGCTAAGAAGAACCTCTAATGGTTGACAGTTGTAATAACATCATTGCCTGATTGCAATCTTTACATAATCCCTTTTCAATTAACTAAAATCAGTCCTCAGTTTTCTCCGACAGTTGCCCATCCCTGCTCTATGGTCTTATGCTCATCGTGGGAACACGCAAATGAAGGCCACAAGACTTTTGGCCATTTGGGACAGGGCCTAACTTTCACTTAAACATTCTTCTTCTTGTGTTTTTGGTGATTCACATTCTTCATGGATATCGCCCCCCACAATGAATGGATGATGAAGGTCAAACCAGATTTCAAGACAAATTTATACATAAATGCAGGTAATTCCAAAGGGTTCACACACATTTTCTGCCACTGTACATAATTTTGTGTAGACACCACGTGTTTGGTGTACAATTGCATTTTCATACAAAGCCATTTATACAGAGTGCAGAAAGTCACAGTATTATTATTAATATTATAAATATTTGGTGAAGAAAAACACTTAAGAAACACTGTTATGGAGACTACTTAGAGTTGCCTGGAAGAAGCAGTACATACCCTTGGACTGGCAAAGGGCGTTGGACATCTTGATACCCAAAGAGTCAGGAATCCACTAACATTAATCAGTTTAGGAGTACTGCTCTTCTGAATGTGGAAGGAAACATTTATTTTCAGTGGTAGCAAGGAAGATGTTTGATTACCACCTAAAAATTTATTCATAGACACAAGCTGCCAGAAGGTAGGCATAACAGGTTTTCCGGTGTGTGTGGAGAATGCATCAATAATATGGGAGCAGATCCAGTCTGCCAAGAGAGACTAGAAAGACCTCCATGTAGTCTGGATGGATCTGGCAAATGCCTATGGATAAGTTCTAAACCAGCTCCTCATTTATGCACTGGAGGTTTTCCATGTACCAGAGTGTATTAAGAGCTTAGTAGACAGTTACTATGGTGGACCTGAAAAAATATGTCATATGACACAGAAGTAAACAACTGGTTGGCAGCAACTAAAAAAAGAAATTCTGATGGTTGTTCAATCTCTTCCATCCTGCTCACAGCTGCATTTGAGATCATCCTAATTGGTGCAAGACAGATGGCCTGAGGAATCTGTGCACAGTCTGGGGTGAGATTGCCAGTGCTGTGCAGCTATATGGACTACATCACAAGCATCCTCCAGATTTTTGCATGTAAAAACAGGCTCTTGAAAAGGCTGGAAGAGCTTTTGGCATGGGCCAGGTGCCTATACCATGAAGCCGGTTTAGGTGGCTAGTCAGGTAAGTTTCAGTTTAGTTTGTGCCAACTCTGGGTTTTAGGCACCATAAAAGTAGCTTGGCTTTTACCAGTGTTCATCGCCATAGTAACTTACGCTCCATGGCTAACCTGCTCCGGGGCAGGTTATGTTCTGGGTAAAAGATCTCAAACTGAAATTGGACCAATCAGCTCTGAGCAAAGTGACATATAAGTGACGCAACTAATTCAACATAGTGTCTGTTGCAATGGCTTCACCATTTCTTCGTAATCCTGTGGACATCTCAGCACAAACTGTAAGAAGTGCACTTCGCAGAGAAAGAGTTTTTATGGATAGACAAAATCCCCTGGCTTTCCCTGATCTTACTTGCATGAAAGATAGCGATATTCTGCAAATGGAATCTCATATTTTTGTCAACTTCTTGAGACACACAAATGTTACTGTGGGAGAGAGAGAGGAGAGAGAAAAAAGTGTACTCGCCGGTTCTCCGATATGCCGTAGACTGGTCCTTGGCCACTCCTCCACCCTCTAGTGGACGACAGCCGTGCCTCCCCAGGCGGATCGGAGGCAGTCCTCTGGCCCCTGGTGGACGGAACGCCCCGCCGTGTTTTCGGTGGACGGAAGGGCTCTCCCCTGGTTCTGCCGCTCCAGGCGGTCGGCCAGGAGACCCTCCCCGCTTGCAGTCGGTGGTCTCAGACCCTGCCACGTTTCAGCGGCTGGTAGGGGTCTCCTCCGCCCCTGGCAGCGGCCCTGACTGCTCCAGGTGGTCGGTTAGGAGCCCCTCCTCCCCTCGCAGTCAGCGGCCATTCCTCCGCTCTCAGGTGGCTGCAGCTGCTCCGTTGGGGTGGATGGTAGAGCCAATGCCCACGCCTGCCACGGACAATGAGCCGACGCCCGCGCCTGCCACGGCCAACGAGTCGATGCCCACGCCTGCCATGGCCAACGAGCTGGAAGCTTCTTCCATCCCAGAGCCAGCATTGACAATCTTGTCTGTCCCAGAGCCAGCGTTGCCACCCTCGTCTTTCCCAGAGCCTGCGTTGCCAGCCTCGTTCATCTCAGAGCCCACATTGAATACATCGGCTTCCCGGAGGAGGATGAGAAAGCCTTCCGTTTCCAAGTCTCTGCCCATGTTCACGACCACAGAGGTTGTCTCTGAGTCTCTGCCCATGTACACGACCACAGAGGTCGTCTCCGATTCTCTGCCCTTGTACAAGACCATGGAGGTCATTTCCAAGTCTCTCTCCATGTTCACGACCAGTGAGATCGTCTCCAAATCTCTGCCTATGCCCATGACCACAGAGGTCATACCCGTAGGTCTCCTGGGTCTTCTGGCCATCCACCTGATCTGCTCTGGTCTTCTGAGTCTCCTGGCTGTCCGCCTGATCTGCTCTGGTCTTCTGGGTCTCCTGACCGTTCGCCTGATCCCATCTGGTCTCCTTGGTCTCCTGGCCGTCTGCCTGATCTGCTCTGGTCTCCTGGCCATCTGCCTGATCTGCTCTGGTCTCCTTGGTCTCTCGGCCGTCCACCCGATCTGCTCTGGTCTCCCTGGTCTCATGGCTGTCCACCTGATCTGCACTGGTCTGCTTGGTCTCTCGGCCATCCACCCGATCTGCTCTGGTCTCCCTGGTCTCCCGGCCTTCCACCTGTTCTGCTCTGGTATCAATGGTCTCCAGCTCCATCTTAGCCCTGCCTCCCTGACCAGCCTTCCTTGGGCGGCAGGAGCCACCCATTAGAGGAGGGGTTCTGTTATGATTCATTGTTGTTTGCCTTGTGTTTCTCCCCTGTCATCTGTTCCTCCCAGACTACATTTCCCATAATTCCCTGCCCTCATCACTGCCAGCTGTCCTTGATTGTCCTCATCTGTGTTTCATTAACTCGTTAGTCTTTTTGTATATAACGCCCTGATTTCTGTTCAGTCCTGGTCAGTTGTTATGTGTTTTGACATCCTGTTTATGAACAGTGTCCATCATGTATGTTTTCTCTGTTCCTGTGTTTTCCCATTGTGGAAATTTCTTTTGTTCCTGTGTTTACCATTATTTTGTACTTTGTTTATTTTATTAAATACTGTTTCACCGCACCTAGATCCAGCTGTCGTGAGACGTTACAGGTGACATCACATTCACTAATTTAGCCTTTTACATTGCTAATTTAACCTTTTACATTCATTTAAAAAAAAAGAAAATATCACTTTGAGATCACCTAAACAATGCATCATACAATACAGTACATATTAAGAATGATCAATAAGTCAATTAAAAAAAATGCTATGATCTTTTGAAAGGATTCCCTGGAGTCATAGGAGCAATATACTGCACACAAGTTGCAATCTCCACAGCTCTAGGAGAACATGAGGCTGATTTTGTGAATAGAAAGTCCTTTCACAGCCTTAATGCTCAGGTAGGCCTGTTGAACATGTGAGCTGATTTGTCTTTTCAGTGAGATAAACTGACATGAAATTTTAAATTAATAGTAATGTTAACATATATGACACTGACCTACTGCACATTTAATCTGCAGATGACTTGTGATCATGAATGTATGATCACAAGCTTTGATACCAAATGGCCTGGCTCAGTGCATGACTCACGGATTTTCCAGGACTGTGTGTGTGTTGTGTCAGCACTTTGAGGGAGGTAAGGTAAATTGGAAACAGTACAGAACACTTTAAAGGAATGGATTGTGACACAAAACTTATACAATTTTCCCTTTTCTGCTTTATGACAGGGCTATTTGATGGCCTGTTGGGGGGAGACAGGGGTTATGCATGCCAGAGGTTTATGCTAACCCCGTATCTTGACCCTCAGAAAAGACCACAGAACCGCTTCAATGTGGCCCTCATTCAAACCAGGGTCAGGATCGAGATAACCTTTGGGATATTAAAAGGCACGCTTCAACTGACTTCATCGCTTACGAGTGTCACCAGAGGAGGCATAGGGTTAGGATTAGGTTAGGGTTAGGTTTTAGGGGTTGGGGTTAGGGTTAGGGATATAGGGATGAAAACCACCATGCTCGTGCCAGATTGCCATAACTTTTGCCAGGAAGGTGGCAGAGGCACAAAAGTGAGCCCTACCCTCCCATTTTCAAGGGTGCTCTTTCCAGTGGTGCCACCACCAAGTCTCTCCAAGGTCAGCAAGTGCCCTAACCCAATTGGCCCTCCTAAGAAGTGCTGTTCACATCTTAGAGACTCAGCAGCCACAACACACTACAGAGGCACTGTTGGGATTTGAACCCAGGATCTCCTGTTTAGTAGACAAGCACTTTAACCAACAGTGCCTTCTGCTGTGAAGTCTCCATGGGAGGGTGACTCCGAAGAGCAAAATGTCCAGAAAAGAGGTCATCGGATCAAGGAATAGGCCATGCTATTGAGAGCATGAAAGTGTTTGTTGAGAAAAGAGTTTTGGTGGTCAGATAGACTTGTTCGTTGGCCAACAGAGCCCACATTATGCACCCTGTTGTGTCTCCAACACTCTGAGATTACACTCTCTGTGGTAAGGAAATCAACTTCCCAAGAATTAAGAATTGAACGCACTTTCAAAAGGAGATGTCAGGACCTCCTGTCCTCAGGTTAGGGTGGGTTTGGTTAGGGATATAGGGATGAAAACCAGTTAAGTTTAGGTAAGGATATACCACCACCATATACCAAGGATGGAAACCACCATGCTTATGCCAAATTGCCATAACTTTTGCCAGCAAGGTGATAGAGGCACGAAAGCAAGGTTAGTTTAGGGTTAGGATATAGGGATGAAAACCACCATGCTCATGCTGGATTGCCATAACTTTTGCCGGGAAGGTGGCAGAGGCACGAAAGCAATGCCTACCCCCCGTTTTCCTTAGGGTTAGGATATAGGGATGAAAACCACCATGCTCATGCCAGATTGCCATAACTTTTGCCAGCAAGGTGATAGAGGCACGAAAGCAAGCCCTACCCCACCATTTTTCAGTGGTGCCACAGCAGAGTCTCTATGAGGTCAGCAAGTGCCTCAACCCAATTGGCCCTCTTACAAAGTGCCATTTGCATCTTAGAGACTAGGCTGCTGCAACACACTACAAAGGCACTGCTGGGATTTGGCTGCAACACACTACAAAGGCACTGCTGGGATTTGAACCCAGGATCTCCTGTTTACAAAACAGGCATGTTAATCAACTAAGCCACAGCACCTTCTGCTGCAAAGTCTCCATGGGAGGTCATCAGATCAATGAATAGGCCATGCTATTGACAACATGAAAATATTTGTTTGAGAACAGAGTTTTGGTGGTCAGATAGCCTTGTCGTTTTTTGGACAAGTGTGCTCAGCAAAATGACAAATGCTGCAACTGGAACCCACAACATTTGAATGGCCAAATTTGGCAAACTAGAAGTCCAACGGTTAGGGTTAGGTTAGTGGTTATAGTTAGGTTAGGTAAGGTTAGGATATAAGCATGAAAACCACCATGCTCATGCCGGATTGCCATAACTTTTGCCGGGAAGGTGACAGAGGGTTAGGGTTAGGTTAGGGTAGTGTTAGGAGGGTTAGGGGTTAGTATTAGGGAATTGTAAGATCCTAAGCCTAGGCCCCAAAGGGTTAGGTTAGGAAAATGGAAAATCCAAGGCCTGGGTCCAATAAAGGGCCCAAGCCTGGTTGTGCACAGTCCTTCCCTCAACTGACCACTATGAGCCCACCCGAGAGCGTGAAAGGGGGACAAACACAGCTCTTAGTAAAATAAAATAAAATAAATACATCCCAAAGGGGGGATTATTGTAAGGGTACCCCAGGTTAGGTTTAGGAGCTGGTGTGGGTATTGCTCTAAGGGTTATTAAGGTTAGGTTTAGGGGCTAGGGTTAGGGTATAGGGATGAAAACCACCATGATCATGCCGGATTGCCATAACTTTTGCCAGGGAGGTGACAGAGGCACAAAAGCAAGCCCTACCCCCACATTTTCAAGGGTGCTCTTTCCAGTGGTGCCACTACCAAGTCTCTATGAGGTCAGCAAGTGCCTCAACCCGATTGGCCCTCCTACAAAGTGCCATTTACATTTTAGAGACTCAGCAGCCACAACACGCTACAAAGGCACTGCTGGGATTTGAACCCAGGATCTCCTGTGTATTAGGCAAGCATTTTAACCAACTAAGCCACAGCACCTTTTGCTGCAAAGACTCCATGGGAGGTCATCAGATCAATGAATAGGCCATGCTATTGAGAACACGAATGTGTTTAAGAAAAGAGCTTTGGTGGTCAGATAGATTTGTTTGTTGGCCAAGTGTGCTTAGCAAATTGACTAAGACAGTGACTCTGTTGGGACTTGAACCCACAACCTTTGAAGGGCCACATTTTTCAATCTAGAAATCCAATGCGCTATCCATTGCGCCACAGAGCTCATCATGTTGTGTTGTCAACACTCTGAGGTTACACTCTCTGTAGTAAGGAAATCAACTTCCCAAGAATTAAGAATTGAACACACTTTCAATAGGAGGTGTCAGGACCTCCTATCCTCAAGAGGGGCCAGATAGCACAGTCACTGTCAGATAAGCACTGCTAAGATTTGAAACCAGGATAGGGTTAGGTTAGGTAGGGTTAGGTTAGGATATAGGGTTAGGGTATAGGGATGAAAACCACCATGCTCATGCCAGATTGCCATAACTTTTGCCAGGAAGGTGACAGAGGCACAAAAGCAAGCCCTACCCCCCCATTTTTGAGGGTGCTCTTTCCAGTGGTAGGGGTTAGGGTTAGGGTTGGGTTAGGATATAGGGATGAAAACCACCATGCTCATGCCGGATTGCCATAACTTTTGCCAGGAAGGTGATAGAGGCACGAAAGCAAGCCCTACCCCCCCATTTTCGAGGGTGCTCTTTCCAGTGGTAGGGGTTAGGAAAATGTAAAAATCCAAGGCCTGGGTCCAATAAAGGGCCCAGGCCTGGTTGTGCACAGTCCTTCCCTCAACTGACCACTAAGAGCCCACCCAAGAGCGGGAAAGGGACACAAACACAGCTGTTAGTATAATAAAATAAAATAAAATAAAATAAAATAAATACATCCCAAAGGGGGTATTATTGTAAGGGTACCCCAGGTTAGGTTTAGGAGCTGATGTGGGTATTGCTCTAAGGGTTATTAAGGTTAGGTTTAGGGGCTGGTAGGGTAACCAAGGTTAGGTTTAGGGGCTAGTGTGGGTATTACTCTAAGGGTAATTAGGGTTAGGTTTAGGGGTTGGTGTAGATGTGGTTGTAGAAAATAGAAATATGTGATCATTTAGACCACATTCAAAAGAAAGAAGGAGAATATAAAAGAAAAAAAATATAATTGACTCATCAGAATTACATCTCATTAAGACCTCTCGGGTAGAGGGTATCCAAGCGTGTGATCCATGTCCTCTCAGCTCTAAGGCGGTCCTGTAATGACCAGAGGGGATTCGCTTGGAGTCCCGTCGCCCTGAGGGCCGCAAGACCGTGAACCAAAAAATGCTGAACCACATGTCTACGCTTCTCAATTTTGTGTACAATATTGTGGGCATGCTGGTAGATGCGGACACGTAGCTCATTTTTGGTTTGGCCCACATACTGTCTGCGGCATTTGAGACAAAAAATTAAATAGACACAATTACTTGTTCGGTGGGACAAAGGCTGTGGCAGTTGAAATATTTGTTTTGTAGATTTACTCATTACCCAACGTAAAGAAACAAAATATTTACATTTATCCCTTGGGCCTTTTGGTAAAGGTGAATATAATTTACTATGAACTAAAGTGTCCAAAAGATTTTTGTTGCGTTTGTAGGCCGCAATGGGCTTATGGTGTTGGAGATAAGGTGTGGGTGTGAGAAATTTAAGGAAGTTAGATTTTAACGCTAAATTGAGTTGAACACTTTGGCTAGAAAAATGTGCCACTAAAGGAATGATTTTGTTTCTGGGATGTGGATCTGTCGTAGGGAGCACTTTGGGTTGGTTAAAAGTTTTGAGCATCCTACGAAGGAATGATCTCGAGTAACCGCGTTGTTTTAAGGCAGAGAATAAAGTTTTGGTAGCAGAAAGGAAAAAAGTCTGTTCTGTGCAAATTCTGTGAAATCTCAACAATTGAGATTTCACAATCCCTTTGAATGTGTGTTTGGGGTGAAAACTGTGCTTATGAAGAAGTGAGTGTGTGTCGGTTTCCTTGAAATAAACTCTGAAGTCCAACTGACCCGTTTCCTGAAATTTAGGACCCTTATAGGAAACCACATCCAGAAAATTGACCTCTTGTAGATCAATCATAAACTTAATCTTAATGGAACTCTGATGTGTGTTTAAATGTTGTGTAAACGTCATAAATTCATCCTTGGAGTACGTCCAGACACCCCAGATATCATCCAGAAAATGAAAATATGCAAACAGTTTTAAAGGAAAGGAAGAGAGAGCCGATTCCTCCCAGTCGGCCATAAAGATGTTGGCATACGAGGGGGCAAATTTCTTCCCCATTGCCGTGCCTTTAATTTGTAGATAGAATTTCGAATCAAACTCAAAATCGTTTTTTGTTAAATTAATTTCCAATAACTTCAAAATATATTCATCCGGCCTTTTTGGGTCCGGGAATTTACTCATACATTTCTTAACAGCTTCCAAGCCGACTTTAGTCTCAATATTAGTATACAAACTGTCAATGTCAATGGTAAAAAGAAAAGCATTAGGAGGAATTTGTAAACGGCCAATTTTAGAAATAAAATCATAAGTGTCTTTTAGATAACTGGGGTGTTTCTGTGAAATGGGATTTAAAAAATACTCAATGTACTCAGCAACAAAATACGTTTCGCTATTGCAGTCAGACACAATAGGTCTGCCAGGGGGAATTTTAAACGGAACACTCCAATTTTTGGGTTCTTTATGTATTTTAGGTAATAAATAGAATCTCCTGGGTCTCGGCGGACCATTTCCCAGGAGATACTCTTTTTGGCGTCCACTAATAATTTTCTTTGAGTACATTTCTTCCAATATCTCTGAAATTAAATTAATAGTCTGTAAATAAATAGGTTTCTCCAACGGACGATAATGTTCAACAACTGTTAGTTGCCTCTGTCCCTCCCGAACATGCTGGTCTCTATCTAAGATGACAACCGCATTCCCCTTATCTGCGGGCTTGATAACAATATTGTTGTTATTTTGAAGTTCACGTAACGCTTTCTTTTCTCCTCTGGACAAATTAGGTTCAGCTCTATGACCCCAGTGCAAATGGCGATACGCATAATTATCAGCCCTAATAATTTGGGCTATCTGTTTCGGGAGACTGGAGAGAGCCGGTGTCCAGTCAGAGCCATGCGTGAAAGGAAGTTTATGTTTTTGACTCTTCTTGCCCTCAAAAAATGTTTCTAATTTCAACCTACGATGGTAGGACTGCATGTCTTTTAACAATTCTTTTTTCTGAGTTTTAAGGCCTAAGGGGGTGGGAATGAAAGAGAGACCTTTCAAAAGAACAGAATTTTGCTCTGAAGTGAGCACAAACGACTCCGAAAGATTGATAATGAGCTTATGGGGTCCCATTGTTGGGCTGTCACTGGCTATAAGTTTAAATGGGTCGCCCAATGTGCTAACATGGCCTTAGCGGTCATTGACCTCCAGTGGATGCCGTCATCGTCCACTTGAAACTGAGCCGTTGGGAGCAACGGAATAAATTTCATGTTCTTTTTGATGTGTCCATTAATGTGTTCCAACATGAGTTGTTCTTCCATAGGAAGAGTCCTGGAAAAATTGATAAGAGGACAAAACAACTCTGTATCCGGCAAACACTGTTTGACCGCTCTGTATGCCCTCTGCATTTCCGTAATTGCTGTCATTCTGTACCGTTGCCGTCTGTTGTTCAAACCAAATGACAGAATAATCTTTTCAGGCTTAACCTCAATGGTAGCCTTCTCTATGAGATTTCCAGCGTGTTGCCACTTGGCCCCTGGAAAGCTATCC